>NC_056748.1:505779710-506057171 GCF_019279795.1 Protopterus annectens
GCACATGTTGAAATCACATTTCTATACTGGTTTTGGCAAGAAACACTAATGTACATAATCCATTAAAAATTCATAGTGGATTGCCCAAGGAAATGTTCTTTCATCTACCTACCATTCTGAAATATGAATGAAATAGAAATTTGATCATAAAGAATTTAAGGTTATCTTTATTACAAAATATCAACATGACAGCTGCTTTAGGGCTAACATTTTGAAGGGATAAGTCTTAATAATAATAATGTAAAGGTTTAACTTGAAATGTTTATAAAAGCAGTATTCCATAAATTCAAAGCAAACTCATCTATGCAGCTCACTGACAATATGCATTATCACAGTAATGTCTGGTTATATGTTAAACGTGTAACAGCAGTGGGAAATAAACTTGTGTAGGCATATTAGGACTGTAGTTGTGTCGCCCTTTATACAGGCACATCCATGCATGAGTGTGCATATGCACACCCATGCAGCTGTTTGAGTGTCATCATTCACTCTGTGTAAGGCTCAGTCCATCAACAGAATGCATGATTCTGAAAAGCATTCAAGTGTTCCTTTGATTAAATATTGAAGATATTGGAAGAATGAAGACTGAATGCATCCAGAGAGGGTAAGCGTGGGTTGGAATACTAAACACTGAATGTTTCAGATAAACAGAAGGTTTCAGCATGAGAGTGTGGGAGTGTTTGTAGCTTAGGGATACAGTAAGAGCTAAGTAAGTGGATAGACTTTGTGTTAGTCTCTTGTGTAGTATTAGTATTACAGAAAGGACTTTTGTAATGTAAGGTAAGGGGCAGGGTTACTATTAACATGCATTAGTTAAGTTGGTGCCAGGGGCTTTCAAAATAGTCTCTCTTTTTGATTGGTAACCCAGTTATGACATTCTCATGTTCAGAAGTCTGGATAGCTGTGTAACCACTCTAACTTTCCATGGATTAGATATGACTTTCTGAATCTACTGATATGAATTGGATCCACAGATACGAGTCTGCTGGAATCCAGCCTTTTGATCTAAATAACTGATGTGCAACTCAGCAGAAATGACTTATAATTAAATGAACCAGAGACCATAGCCTCTAATCTAAATGCATCAGGCTTAGATGTCATTGCTTAGGGTCTAGACAGATATCTGCTAGTGCAATGATTAGCTGCAATTTATGTTTACTGATGTTGCTCAAATGTGCAAACATGTTCTCAGTTTTACTGTTCAACAGACTTGAGAACAAGCACATACTTGGGCGCATACACCGTGACCCACACACTACAGTGTTTTAAAGCCAGTCCCCCAACTACAACAATAGGTATACAGGCACAGTCCCTTGGAAATCAACAATGGTGTATTTCAGCAGGTTTAAAGAAGCTAAATGTTACAGCATTCCTTCGAAGACTAATAGTAAGAAATAAGAGGAAAAAAAATCAGAATGTCACACTTTTACAAATTTCAGAAAAAGTTTTTACAAAACTAGTTTCTAGCAGCATTGCCTCCCATTTACTTCACAAGATTTGGTGTATGGTGTGATGAAAGGAGGTACTGTCAGCACAGCTAGCTGGAATTTTGTAAATAATTATATGTCATTTGTGAATATCAAACTGATTTATACAAGATGTCTGTGTTACAAATGCATCAGAACTGTATATCATACAAGATGCTGGTGTTACAAATGTATTAGAACCGTATGTCGGGTGTATATCAAACTACTTGTACAGATGTTTGTGTCGAAAAGGTATTTGTAAAATGCTTGTGTTTGAAATGCATCCACAGTGTGCCTTACTGGAGAGAACAGAAATGTACATGTGCTATTGTAACTGTTTAAATGTACATGTTTTAACAGAGGAAATCTGGAGGATTAACCTCAGTCCAGCAAACTTTAGAAAAATATCTGAAATTAAATCACTTTAAAGGCTAGGCCATAAAGATGCTATCTCACAGGTTTCAAGGCAGCCAGATACACAAAGTCTGCAGTAGGAAGCTTTCTGTATTGTCCTTGGGGTGAACTAATTACTACTCAGGAAGTGTGGAGGTATGCAATTGTTTTATGACTTCCAGCACCTGCCAAAGATCTGAGCAAAAGCCCTTGTGTGTGTATTTTTACAGGTACATGCTAGGTTCTGCCAGCTTCCAGCAATGGGGGTTTTGCCTGGAAACTAGAAGTCAGATGACAAGAAGTTATGTTATTCTGCAAGCTATCCTAGCAGTAATATTTTAGATATTATTTTGAGAAATCTCTTGGTGAGATGGAGCATTCTGTCTTGGGCTTGACAACAATAAGAAGAACCATTCACCACATCATCTGCCTTGCTCTATCAAGTAAGTTATTAGGGTATAGTAATTCTCTTAGATTCAGTCAGGAATACAGTGAAGATTAGTTGAGATATTGTTTTTCTTTATTTGTCTGAGCCTGTCCACCAATGTTATTTTAAATATTTCCTGCTTTTTGAACTCTAATGTCACCATGAATACATACTAAGTATTTTCTTGTTCTTTTATTATTTATTATGAAGTATATAGCGTTGTCACCTCACAGTAAGACGCTGTCCTGTTCGATTCTCAGCTAGAGCATCTTCTGTGTGGAGACATGCATGAATGGGCATACCTTCGTTGAAGGTTGTGCGTCAGGGCCGGCAACTCGGCATGTAAAAATCTACTGCCAATCATTAGCGGACCGGAGTTCTGCTGTGGCGACCCCTAACTGGGAAAAGCCGAAAGACACAACATTAAGTATATTTAAACCTTTAATTGTGGCTGATCTTTGTAGAGATATTTAAGTTCTGAGAGAACTTGCATATTTATTTGGTGACACTGTGTGGGCCACTCATAATAGCCTTGCTCTTGGTCAAACTACCATTTGTATTAATATTACACAGTAAAACTGGACACCATTTGTTAAGGGCCTTAAAGTATCTGGTGAGGCGTTCTAGTGGCAGTGATAACTACCTTATAGTTTGGGCAGAAGGGGGCATAGCTAGTAAACCTGTGCCAGCCTTTCCTGTGTGTGTGTGTGTGTGTGTGTGTGTGTGTGTGTGTGTAAAATAAATCTTCAAGAGTGTGTATGTGTCAGCTACTTGTATGTGTGTATATATATATATATATATATATATATATATATATATGTGTGTGTGTGTGTATGTGTGTGTGTGTGTGTGTGTGTATATATATATATATATATATATATATATATATATATATATATATATATATATATCTACAGGGCAGGAACATGAAGCACTGGTTGGACAGAGAGAGTGTTGGAGGACTTGGCTTGGCACCCTGGCTAAGGACTCAACTCTATAGCTGTGCCCGTAGGGAGTCTTACTGGGGATCTGGAGAAAGAGAGAGGAACCAGTCCTGGAATGACTATAGCCTCTGTGTCCTTTTAAGGGAAATTGCACTTGATGCAGAGAGCTGCATCTGGAAATACTGCATGTGTACCTGTTATCCTCCCAGTCAATGTCCCCCACTGGTGCCAGTAGTGAGGACTGGGGCTCCTTGATTTCTGTCCCAGAGGTGGAGGGTTGCCACAGGTGGGATATCCACATCAAATATTGGTTGGCAGTGGTGGGACATCCCCATCACATATGGTCAAATTTTTCAGTAAAGACATTTGATTAACACCATATTTAAAAGGCAATCAACTACTTTGAAATAATTTACTTGCATCAGCAACCTGGCAATTTAATGTACTGGATTAATGCTATTAAGCTTTATTTAATAATGCCGACTTTGAGTCTTTAAGTCTCTAGTTTGCCTACTGTGTGACTCTGAGTCAGGTATTTAATTAGGTCAGTGATTCTGGGTCACTCCTGAAAACAGATATTTATGTTTAGTTGTATTACATGGATAAACAAAATCTATAGAATATATACCTGGAAACTCCTTTTCTGATATAGTCTATTTAAATCATGTCACAGTGCTTTGCAAATCTTAACTCCTATGTAACAATCCTATTTGATGCATTTAATGTATTTAGAACTAGCAAAATAAACAGTGGTGGTACTGGTGGGAAAGTAGCTGTCTAAATGTTAACAGGCACAGCATACGGTTTTGTTTTTCAGATACTGACATCTTCAGAAGTATTTGTTTCTAGCACATCACTGTTGTCATGTTATCAGCAGGGAATGGATCACCGAACTGAAAAACACAGTGTGGCACCTGTCATCATCATAGACCTAACAGCATCCAACCAGTTGCTAATTCTAGTGAGCACCTTACACTCAGGGGAAGGGAAAATGGAAGAAGGCACAGACAGCTCATAAATCAGCATAATTCTCAAAAAGAATGAATAAATACAATTATAGCAGTCTGCAGAATTAAATGTGTAGAGAAGGCTAGTGTTCCTCTACAGATGAATAAAACAGAGGTTAGGTACAATGGTAGGCTTATTTGATTATTAGACCACTATCGGAAATACTAGGAGGCATAACTTTTTTTTTCGCCTGTATAAATGATGACAGCTGTCCCCACTCCCCACACTGACAACTGCACATATCAGTGAAGTCCAAATTATGCCTGTAATGCACTATTTAACTGCAGAGAGACAGGGTCTGAGATAGATCTAGTACAACTTCTAGAGTCAGGGTCTGAGATAGAGCTAGTACAACGTCTAGGTGGAATGGAGGGGGTGGGGTATTAAACACAAAGTAATAAGTACTCAAAAAAAGCTCAGGATCATAAAAGTGCAAAATGCAGATAGTTAGGAACTAGGGTGCTGAACCATTTTGCCAATGCTGTTGCAATAAAATTTCATTATCACTTAGAAAAACATTTTATTTCCCTTAAGTACCTAAAATACTCTTCTTAGCATTTTTCATTTTACTGTATTTTCCAGTTTCAGCAGAACACAGCACATTATTTTCAAATTCTACTCATGCACACTTTATTATGAATATAGAACTGCTGAGGGCTGTCCTGTCTAAGAGGAGATTGTAGGATCCAAGCCCATGTGGGCTGCATATATTAAGTTCATTTATAGCCTGGAGCTTTATGCTTTAACTTGCAGTGTTTGCTACAGTGTGAGAACATTTCCAAAGGAAGATAAAAAGCAAAAGAAGTAGGACAAGCTATCAAGTCAACAGCCTGACTGTTTTAACAACTGAAATAATACTTGGACACAGTTAACAGTCATTTGTCTTTCTGCTGTCCTTGCTTCTTTATTAAAAATATACATATGTGAATAGGGATGGATGGACACACACGCATATGTGTGCATGGGACCGGATAACTCTACAAATGTTATTTCTTCATGTCCCAAAGCTACAAAGTGGTTTTGCTGAAAAGACAGACTCAGCAAACTTGACTTTGCCTTTTCTGAACTGTTGTGTATCCCTGGAGTTATATATGTTACGGGGTTGCAGGGGGGGGGGGGTCTTGTCTCCACACAAAACAGTTTTTTTTTTATCAATGAATGGGGTGTTCAGTGAAACCATTTCATAGCTGTAGGATTCACAAAATTTGCTTCTGACAAGTTGTCATTTTATATATGGGGGAGATCTTGGGGCTTGTTTGCTGAAAAAATTTAGTTGAGTGATTTTCACTGTACAATATTTCAGTCACTTGGAATTCACATAAATGATATTTTAATAAACTAGGCTTTCAAACATTTGTATTTAGTCATTTGGGATTCTAAGAAATTGTCATTCAAGCAAGTGCCATATAATCATTTATATATAATCACAGTTTTGTAGACACTTTTATGTATCCAGGGACATAAAGAATAGCCAAAGTAGTTCAAAACTGGTAAGCATTTACTGCCCTCCACATTAATATATTTAATGGCTGTAACAGTTTGCTACAGGAGGGTGGCTACAGTAGTACAGCGGTTAGCGTTGTCACCTCACAGCAAGAGTCTCTCTGGTTCAATCCTCAGTTGGGGTGCCTTCTGTGCAGAGTCTGCATGTCCTCTCTGTGGTTGCATGGGTTTCCTCTGGGTGCTCTGGTTTCTTTCCACATCCCAGAGACATGCTGTAGGTGGATTGGACACTCGAAATTGGCCCTAGGCTTGAGTGCGTGTGTGTGTGCATTCTGTGGAAGGTTGGGTGCCGGGCTGGCAATTCGACACCGTAAAACTGTACTGCCAATCATGAGGAGGCAGGTGATCTGCTGTGGTGACCCCTAACTGGGAAAAGCCAAAAGAAGAAGAAGAAGAGTTTGCTACAGGTTTTTTTTTTTTCGAAATACAAATAGCTTAGCAGAAATATATGGCAAAGCAGTGATACAGTAAAAAAAAGCATTCTGGAAAACCTATTGGCTTCATTACAGCTCCTACCATACTGCAGAGATGAAGAACACACCACCACCAAGGAGTAGGGTATTGACTTTCTTTAAACTGCTTTCAATAATAAAGGCTATAAAAATAATACAATATAAATTAACAATAAACAAAAGTGGCACTGTTATGGAGAATGCCTGAATTGTACAGTGAACTTCATGTTTTCCCCTAATATTAAAAGACTGAAAATTCCTAGATATTTGTTTTGCAGCATGGAGGTCTTGCTTAGGAGAAATAAATAATGAAATGAGGTGATATCAAAACAGGCTGAAATATTTTGGTATCATCACGGCAAGAGAAGAGAAGGGATATGTAGCTGCTCTGGTAGAACTACGGAAATTGCACTGGCCCTGTACTGTTTCAAAAAGTAGAAGTAAGCCAGCCCAGTGTGTGCTGTCCTCCTCTCATAATGTAGTCCTTTTAGCTACACTTTTGATTGACAGTCTGAAATAAAAACGCATGCTACTTTGGTCACTGCAAAAAACACCGCTGTTTAATTAAGAATACAGATACGCTCTTTCATCTTTAAACTATGTAAAGACTTTTTCAGATAAGTACAAAGTATGCATGCCATTCAATTTAAAACTTTGTATAGAGCCACATGATCTCCTAAAAACTCTCTTCTTAAAGTCAGAATGCTCTGTAAAAAGCTTAAATTCAGTCATAAATATTGAACGTAAAAACACATTGCAGAAAAAAGAAATATAGTATAATAAAATTAATATGTGCAAAGAAAATTATAAAACGACTAAATACATACAAAATTTATTGGTACTATTGTATGTATGCTTTTAATTTAAGCAAATAAGTAATCGATAAGGCTTCATTCAGACCTGGGGCACTGCCTGCATTAAGATGCAACTTTTTAGGTAGCAGCAGTCCCCAGGGCCCCCCTTTGGATTCATATCCAATTGTTCAAGCACCACAATTTTAAAATCATACTTCAGACTGTCAATTAGGTGTTTAGATAGGGTGTTTGTACTACTTTTTCTCCTAATCTCATAGAGTTGTTCACAAATCCTCTCTTTTAGCATGTGCTCATTTTTCCCAGATAAAAACCAAGGCAAACCTGGCATAGAGCTAAACAGACAAGCACATTTCCCCTTAACTTTAAATCGTTCACCCTTTACAGTAAGCTTGTAGTGACTATGTGAAGTATTTCCAGCTGTGCCAGAAGAAGTAGAGCACTGGATGTGTAACATATGCCAGCACAGCTAGCTGGAGTTTTGTAAATAAGTGTATGTCATTTGTATATCAAACTGATTTGTACAAATGCTTGTGTTGAAAACTGTATTTGTAAAGCTGCTTGTGTTAAAAAATGTACCAACAGTGGGTCCTGCTAGACAGAAAAATAAATGCTCCTGTATGTCAGACCATATGGTAACTGTTGAAATTAATATTGTAATAGAGGATACTAGAAGAAAAAAAGTTAATCTCAGTCCAGCTAACTTTGAAAAAATAGCTTGAAATTAAATTACCTGGTAGGACATTAAGATTCTACCTTACAGTTCTAATTGCAGCCAGAGACAAAATGTCTGTGAAAAAAAAAGGACTAGGAATCCTTGTTGTACTGTCCTTAGCAGTGAACTAATTGCTACCCTGGAAGAGTGGAAGTGTTGTAGTGGTTTTATGGCTTCCAGATGATATAACACATCTTAGCAAAGCTCTGTGTGTATGATAACACATATGTGTGAGATTCTGGTTCAGTTTCTAGTAATGTGGGTGGTATGAGAACCAGAAGTCAGATGACTTGATGTGTGTGATACTCTGTAATCCATCACAGAAATGATATTCTAATACTAGATGAGACTTAAGTCTCAGAGCAGTCTGCTTTTGTAATCCAACATAGGAGGAACACTCACCTACTTCATTTTGCCTTGCTTTAGTAAGTAACCATGAAATAGTAATTATTTAGATCAGTCAGGAATATACAGTGAGATTAGCTAAGTACTGTTTTTCTGCATCTATGTGAATCTATTCATCTGTGTTATTTTAATATTTCCTGTGGCTGAAACTCTGGTGTTTACTGTAAATAGAAATTTAGTATTTTCATGTTCTTTTATTATTTATTATTAAATATATTTAAACTTCTCATTATAGCTAGTCTTTTAGTGAATATTTTAACCATTGAGAGTACTTCTATTTATTTGGTGACACTGTGGCCACTCCTGAGAGCCTTGCCGCATTGGTCAAACACTACTATTTATATTAATATTACTTTCTCTCAGTATAATTGGGTACCCTTGTAAGAGCCTTAGAGTAGCTGCCTTTGGAGTGTCTGGTGGCAGTAACTATCTTATAGTCTGGGCAATGGGCATAGCTAGTAAATCTGGCCCTGGACTGAGTGTGTTCCCTGAGTGCTCTTAAGGGAAATTATGCTTGATGCAGAAAACTGCATCTGGAAATACTGTGTGTATCTATTTGTGTTCCAAGTGAATGTCCCTCACCAGTGTCAGCGGTGAGGATTTAGGATCCTTGATTACTGGTCCAGAGAAGGGATGTCACACTTGTCACCACAGAGTAAAGTTAAGGGAAAATATAATTGTCAAACTAGAGGGGTTGTCTACTTAGCTCTATCTCAGGTTTGCCTTGTTTTTTATGTGGGAAAAACTGAGTGCATGCTAAAAGAGAGGATTTGTGAACACCTCTATGAGATTAGGAGAAAAAGTAATACAAATGCCCTATCTAAACACCTAATTGACTGTCCAGAGCATTTTAAATTTGTGGTGCTTGAACAATTGGATATGACTCCGAGGGGAGGGGGGACCTGGGGACTGCTGCTATTGAAACAAGAATTGTTTTGGCAGTTACATCTAAATGCAGGCAGTGCCCTAGGTCTGAATGAAGTCTCCTCAATTACTCGTTTGCTTAAATTAAAAGTATACACGTGATAGCAGCAGTAAATTGTGTATGTATTAAGTAGTTTTATAATTTTTTTCACATGTTGATTTTATTATTATATTGTATTTCTTTTTTCTGCAATGTTTTTACATTCAATATTTCTGAATGACTGTAAGCTTTTTATGGAGAATTTTTACTTTAAGAAGAGAGTTTTAGGAAATCATGTGACTCTATACAAAGTTTTAAATTGCATGGGATCATACTTTGTACTTGTTTGAAAAAGTCTTTACACAGTTTAAAGAGAAAAGTGCTTATCTGTATTGTTTATTAAATGGCAGTGTTTTTGCAGTGAGCAACATATTTATCTGTTTTTTTTGGTTATTTTTATGATGATTAATATTCTTCAGTAGTAAAAGGGCATAACTGGGAGGTGGTTTAGGATTACACTATATAGAAGGGTCCAAAAATGCTATCAGAATGGATGTCTGATCATAAAAAGAAAACTCTTAAGCCAAAGGATGCATAGATTATAGACCTCCTGCTGAAAAATGGAGGCCTATTCAGAGTTCAGCTGATGACATTTTCATTGCTGGGTTACCCTTCCGTCTATGTGATTGAACAGTCACTCAGATGTCTCTATATACTAAGAGAAGACTTATTTGATCATGGGAATCACTGCCAGGGCCAGTCTTAGGCCATTTGAACCTATGTGGTCCAACAGGTCCCTGCTCCCTATTATGCCTTATGTGGCCCAGAGATTTCCCTGAGAGATAATATAGCAAAGTACAAGGGATTTTCCTACTGGTAGTTTTGCTTCCATAGTAGTTATATGCCTTGTTAGTATAACCGACAGCATTTCCTGCCATGAATTGCACTAGTGACTAGTTCAGTATTATCAGTAACTGCAGCTTCATGCCTCATATGGTTCTCAGTGTTAGCGTCTCCTGCTCCCACATTAGTCAGCTGCTTCTGATGAATGATCAATGGGGTTTTCAACACAAGATTAGTCAGATAAACCTTCTTATTTTGTGTACTTCTTCAGTTTCTATCTTCAAAGATTATAATAAAAGGCTTAATTTGAGGACTGATGGGGATATATTTTATTTTATTTATTTATTACATTTGTTAACCGGGAAAGTCCGACTGGGCCAGGAGCCCATTTTCAGTGGAGGCCTGGGGAGAAAAGCTCCACAACAGTACAATGTATACACTGTCAGACACATCATTTGTTCACTGTACAGTAATATTAAGACATTAATATACAATTATATTTACAATAGCATAAGGCAGTTATGGCTGAAATTGATCCACAGAAAGCATTGTTGGACTTAAGATGTGATAAATTAGCCATGTATACAGTTTCCTATAAGCAGTGTTGGCAAGGCAGCAAGCATGGAATTAATACAAGGAATATTTATCTGGGGTGGGTTGTATTGGTTTTCTTTTGCTTCTCTTGCAGATACTGGGTTTATGGTTGCTTGCAAATGAATGCAGTTACAAGAAATAACTGCAGAATAATCAGTCTAAGACAGTCCCAAAGCAAACAGGTACTGTGATGTGAGGTCTGATCACTAAGACTTGTGACAGAATGTTACCAATTCAACAGAATCCTAGAGAAATGCTAGCTAGTCATCTAAAACTGGTGACTTTTGGAGAAAAGATGATGAATTACACTTAATAAATAATGACAATAATTAAAGTTAATGACCTTTTACTTTAGAAAATGTATATTCACTCATGTTCTGTTATCTTGTCAGTGTCTCAAGTTAAAAATGCTATTACATGAAGTGTGTTCCTGAATGTCCCTGATTATATCTGGATTTCTCCCTGGTTCAGTTGTGGTTTATTCCTGATTAGCTGAGAGCTATGGGTCCCAAATTGCTTCCATTTCATATAACAATTTGATCAAAATAAATTACAAAGTTGGTTCTGCCCACCATTTTCTCCATAGAAGGGATTTTAGTACTATGTGCCAGCAGGAATGGCGGAGACAGGATCCTAGAGTTGAACTCCTAAGAATGGATTCAGTTGACTGCAAGTGCATATGGGGAGATGTTTAGAACAGTGCAGATTATCTGTACAATGAGACAGGGTGTACTTGAATGAGATGGTAAACATGATCTCACGTAATAAAATCCAGGGCCATCTCTACAAGCTCCATAATCAACAGAAGTAGCTGTCCTGCAGGATTGCAGACTACTATCCCTCACTATCAGATCACCAGCTCACTCATGGACAAATGTCCATCAACTCACTTAACTGACTTGAATAAACTTTTAAAAAAAGTTTTTATTAACTTTTACAAGATGTCTTATTCTTTTTACTGAGGTGGGATTAGAAGCATTCTCCTAGTTCCAGGAGCTAAGGAGATGTCTTCCAGGGCTTAACCTTGGTACTCTTTTTCACAGATCTGTAGAAATTGTGTGAATTAATGAGTCAGTGCGGTATGGAGGCTATAGACCACTGGACTGCATAAGTGATTTAAATCTGTAAACTATGCAGATTTTATTTCTGACCGACAACTTATGAGCATCCGAAAATGTATTTGATGTATATTATTAAGGTATACTGTAGTTTTGTTTTAACTATTGAATTAATTACATATTAAGTTTGTGGTAGTTTTCAAAGTATGGCCCATGGCCCTTAAGATTCTGTCCATCAGTTTCTCTGCTAGACTAACAAGCTTGTAGTTCTCCAGATTTTTCCTGCTCTACCCCCATATAAGGACACTGCATTTGCTGTTTTCAGATCTGTGGCACGTCCGCACTGGCCAGTGATCTGCCGAAGACTTCCACTGGTGGTTTGACTATATAGTGGCTAGATACTGAAGGCAGCCCTTCTGGTACATCTATTTGTTTATAGTTCAATTCTGGCATCTTTAGAAGAGAGTATTGAATATTAATTTAGATTTATAGGTTTTGTAGATTTATTTTCTGATTTATAGTTAATGTAGTAAATTTAGAAATATATTACAAGACATATAATTCAAGCATACTATCATTTTTGAAGTAAATTAGCATGCTATTCCTAGTTTTCTTCTTTAAGGTTTACGTGATTGTTTAATGTAGGAAATAACTGTATGGTGCATTTGTAGAATAGGCAGCTATACTTAACTGTCTTACATTTTACTTCATGTTTACACTTCTGCTGTGGGGATTAAAACAGGAAAAATCAGTTCTATTTTTGTGTACATCTGTTACTGGAACAGAGCTAAGTGAGAAATGATTGCCTGTTATTGAAGACCTGTGAATATTCCTAATTTAAAATGGAGCTACTGAATGAAGCACAGTTTTCATTGTCTCCAAGTAAGGTAAATTAAATGATAATTGTTGGTCTGTTATTCTTACATGCATAATAACGGGTCACTCGGTTGACATTTGTACAGTAGTTCAAGGATAGGACCAGAGTTAGAAAGGCCTAAATATTTGCGTATGAACATATGAAAAAAAAATAATTGAAAAGGGAAATGTGGGGGATCCAAGAATGGGAAAGCATGAAAAAAACAAGACAGATTGGACAAGAAAACTGATATAGTGATAGCTGTGTTCAGCATAAGAGGCACAAGTTTGGCTAAAGGAATTATGGGACAGAAAAGAATGATGCATCTGCAGGAGAACAGAGAAACCTCTGTTGAGAATATCTGAGCTACAGCTGCTATGGGTTGGCTAGTCAGGTGAGTAAGGGCAGAGCTGGACTACAAAGTAACAAGACACAAGAAGCCAGTAGGCATGATGGACTAATAAAATGTAAGGAAAGGATGACTGAGGACAAGAGGGTAAGGACAAATATTGTGAAATGGTGTGACACAGATAAGTTCAAAGGAAAAAGTGGGAAATACGTCCATGAAAGACAGGACAAGGAGAATGAGGCCTAGGTGGAGGGCAGGTACAGTGAGCAGTAATAAATGGAGGTGGACAAACAAGCCAAAGGTGCACACACAGGAGCCAAACCACAAGGAGTGCAGGGAGAAGTAGTAAAGAAGGGGAACTCACCTAGATGAGAGGGAAGATTAGTATACAAGGCTTGTATGAACAGTATAGCAGGACTGGGAAAGGGAGCACACAAACACAGGAAAGGAAGCAAGCAGCGCAAGTGGTGAGGATGGATGGACTGGTGTAAATGGAGGGCAAAAGTTGCAGATACAAGGGGTAGTGGCATGTAAAAAGAACTAAATAAATCTACAACCAGTCTGGGGATAGAAAAAGTTGATGATTAGACACTACATCTCCAAGGGATTAACAATCTTGACAATAGAGATGGGGAAGTACAGATAAGAGTGAAACCAGTCTCAGGACTTAGATGTACTAAATCATGGAATAAGGTTAAAAAGGTGGTCATCAAGCAACAGGAGTAGGTACAGGTAGTGGTTCATGTAAGCAATAATGATACATCACAGGAGACAGTTAAGGTGGTAGTAAGCAGGGTCAGGAAGGTGGCAGACACATCAGAATAGGATTCTAGAGTTACCATTCTTAAAAGTGTTACCTGTGCCAGCAGCCATAATGCTGACACAAAAGAGGGGATTAGAGACTTGTAAATACCTGCTAGTGGCTAGCTCTATGTCAATGACAGGTTTCAACTTGGCCTAGAAGAGACAGTAATGCCCAGAACTGGTCTGGAAACATACATCTTAATGCTCATACCTTTAATCTGTGATGGAATAGGGAAGGTGGTGCCAAACAAGGAAATGACTTGATGCCCTGCCATTAGAGAGTAGAAAACAAAAGGACAAACAACAGTGGAAAAGCAAGATGATTTAAAGAATATCTTGGTAGTGATGCTATGCAATACAAGGAATTTAGGCAAGAACATAGAGGAATCAGAGGTGGAATGCAAGATGGAAGGGTGGACTCTGATGAAACTATACAAACATATGCCAGTGACAAGAAAAGTGGGATGCAAAGGTGCCTGGGAATTGGTTGTTTAGGAATGACAAATTAAGAAGGGATGGAGTTGGCAAGTTACTAAAGGAGTGCATCACATCTAATGACAGAGATCCTCACCCCTGTGTTGTGCTGTGTGTGTGTGTGTGTGTGTGTGTGTGTGTGTGTGTGTGTGTTTGTGTGCTCCCTTTCCAAAGAAGAGCATGCGGAAGTAGGAAAGGTCCGAGCATAGAGTATGTGCCATGGCTGGTAAAGCAGACGAAGGGGAAAAAACTGCGGAACTGAAAAGTTAATAAAGAGGTGGGTAGGAGAAAATGAAGGGTATCTAAAGTTTCAAAGAGAGAATATTAGATTCTGAACTCTAGGGTTCAAAGGAATCAGGAGATGAGTGACATTGTGGACCATGAAAGGTTTAGCCAAATGATTGCAAGACTGTACCAGAAAGTACAGTATTCTCTGTGTGGTCCCAGCCAAGGTGGAGTGTGCCAAGAATGACCAAGTGATGTGCCAATATCGAAATGTGATCCTGAGAAAGCAATTTAGAGGAAAAAGAGTAAAAGTACAAGGACAAAGCTAACGATATGGAATGTTTGAAGAGTCGGTTAGCTCAGAAAGAAAGTCAATGATTAGTTAAGGACTGGGAGAAAAAATAGTTGTGACAATGGGTCAAAAGTGCAATAATCAGAGCTATGGGCAAGGGATTAAGGAAAAATAAAAAAAGAGGAGGAGACTGCTATGTTTATGTAGGAAGGTGAGGATAGTAATTATGGCCAAAACAGGACATACAACTGATAGGTGTCAGCAGTGAAGAGGATAAGGAAGCATAGCACAAGAAGAGAAGCAGAAGGAAAAGGAGGTAAGGGTAGAAAATGCACAAGCTAAAATGAATGCTGGCAGAAAGGGTAATGGGGAATATCAAGGCTTCTTTCTGCTGTATAAATTCTGTTCATTAGGACTAGGCTCATCAGCTCTATCCTGGTTTAACAGTGATCTCACATTGGCAGACAACAGGTTATGAAATGGCAAACAAACATTTCCTCCTTTTTAACTGTAGCAGTGAGTATTCCCCAAGAGTCTATTCTAGGCCTAGTCCTTTTTAACATATTTATAAACAACCTCCACACCACAAGTAAACAAGCTACCATCATCTAGCAAGCAGACAACACAACCATAATGTGCTGTTGCCAAGAAACTCGAAAACTACAGCAGATAACCCAATGATCATTACTATCTGGTGAAAGTTAGCTCCATGACTCACTCTCTGCCACAGCTTACCTATGGCCCACCCTTCTGTACAGCTCTCCCATCTTTATACATCTGCAAGACACCCAATCCCACCTACAAGAACAATAGTACAATCTCATACATTACACATTGTTGCTTAATGCAGCATGCCATAACCTTCTGTCAAACACTATATATAACAATCTGTTAATCAGATAAATGCCCCAGCATCAGCAGCATAATTCATCCCTACTCTACCAACAGAACCCGTCACTCTACAAATTTCTACTACTAGTCACAAAAACTAGTAAGTATGCACGTTACTCTCTCTTTACTCCTTCGATGTATCCATAATCTGGAACCCCATCCCACTCAACCCAAAACAAACCCAGAACCTCATAACATTTAAAAGGCATCTGGTGGAAATGTGGTCATGTTCATGCCACTCACCAGGGTAACACCACAACTCATTAATACACTAAACCTCATCCTACAAATACCGTAAATATTCAACCTCACTTAATTCTTATTGACATTCTTCAGTTTACCATCTTCTATCTTCCTGCTCTTCGCCTATAAATCCTTGCCACCCACCATCCCATAGCTTTTCTCTAAGCCCCACCATTAAACCTTCTCTCCCAAACACCATATTAAACTTGGTTCGCCATGTTATTTTATCTTTCAACTCAATATAGCTGCAGCTATTTACTGACATTCTACTACAGTTCACAATCACTACTTACTATCACTGTTCTGTACCTTTAAACTACTCCTTACACCCACCTTATCCCACCTATAGCAGTCAAATCACTCATCTACGAATGCTGTATAAAAGCCTAAGCCTAGAAACCAGTGTTAATAATATACTGTTCTACTTATTTGCTGTTGGTTGTTCACACATATCTTACTCTACTCTCTCTTGTTCCTGACTAATTTAGGCCTATAGCCATTTCTGTAACTTGTAACATGCAAATAACACATTGGTGTACTGCAATAGCTTGACTTAGCTGTTTTTAATATTCAAGGCATTTTCTCTCTTGGTTTAATAATTAGGATTCATTGTTATAACATGCACTTATTTTTTTTTAACCATTAATTGAAAGTGATTTGTATTGTTTGTATTAGTTTTGTACTCCTCTTTCTTATTGTAACCTTCTGTAAAAATAATGTATATATGTAGGTCTACTTCATAACAATGAAAACCCACTTACTCGAATCACCTAAGAGCAAGATGAAAGCACCAAAACCTTAATTACATGAAACTTTACATCACAGAAAACATCAACCAGGAAAAGATCCACTTGGCCCCCAGGACAAAATACACAAATTGAAGCATGTCAAACCCACCAAAGTAGGGGTCTTCACCCCCCACTCCCCCTAACTAAATATGCCAACTCCAAGATCGTACTATAGCGGGTAAAAAGGCAAATTTCACCATGATGGCCAAGTGGTTGTTTTCATGGTTGTCATTTTTGGTGATGTAAAATTTCATGTAATTAAGTTTCAGTGCTTTTGTCTCGCTCATATGTGATTCAAGTAAATATGTTTTCCTTGTTATGAAGTAGACCCATGTTTGCATGTATGTATTTAGTGTGGAGCTTTTCTCACTTGGCCTCTGCTGAAAAGGGACCTTGTGCAAATAAGTAAATAATATGTATTTGTCAGAAAGTAGGATGGAAAAGAGAGAAAGAGAGAGAGAGAGAAAAACATACTGAGCAAGGATGGGAGGGAGAGCATCTAAGACTAGGAAAAAACAGAGGTATTAAAGGAATTCCAACTTCAGTCTTTACAAACAAAAGCAAGGGAAAGGTTTCATGCTGGCAGGGAGGTAGGACAATCTTATGAGCAGTAAACAGGCACCATAATAATCATGGAAAATGTTGAGAGAAAAAGAAAATGTTCTAAGGGAAGCTAAAACACGTACCAGAAGAGCTGCCTCCAAGTGTCCAGAAAATATGGCACCTGTGCAGTCAAACAACTGATGGAGGTCTTCTACAGGTTAGTGGCCAGTGAAAAAGTGACAGAGGATTAAACACAGCAAGTCGGTGTCCTTAAGTGAGGAGGAGATCACAAAAAAATCTAGAGGACTACAGGCCTATTAGCCTAACAGCAGTGTCAAGAGTAACTGATGGACAGAATTCTGAGGAAAAGGTTAATCATATTCCTAGAGGACAGTAATCTGAAAGACAGCAACCATCATGACCAAAAAGAGCTGCCATTCAGATGTGATACATTTAGGTCAACACTGAAATTAAAAGGACTGTAGTTATAATCCATGTGATTATGCTACTACTGTAATGTCTTTGAAGGGTGGGGTGATATATGCCAAGCCTGGGGTTGCAGTACCTTGAAGTATTACCCCTCTCCTGAGTGTATCCTTGGATTTAGCAAATATAGCAAGGCGGGGTGTGTAAATGCACATCCCACCCATGCGAGAGTCGCAGAAAGGGAATTATCCTCATGAAAAAAAAATTAACAGTAAAGTTTGTTTGTTGTTTTACAACAAAATTTACTGTCCGTATTTCAGTATTACTGTACTTGTAACTGCAGGTCGCACACTTGTAAGAGAGAGACAATCAGTTTTATGACTGGTTTACAGGATCTGCCTGCGTTTCTCTCAGACCTTTGAATCAGTCCTACAGAGGATAATTGAAGGAGATGAAAGTATTAAGATTAAGGAAATGGATTGCTGTAAAGTTAGAGTCAGGGAACGTGACAGTGGTACAGATAACAAAAGTGACTTGTAGAGTATCACTAAATAAAGTTAGAGTCAAGATAACAAAAGTGACTTGTAGAGTATCACTAAATAAAGTTAGAGTCACGTGACAGTGGTACAGATAACAAAGTGACTTGTAGAGTATCACTAAATAAAGTTAGAGTCAGACAGTGGTACAGATAACAAAAGTGACTTGTAGAGTATCACTAAATAAAGTTAGAGTCAGGGAACGTGACAGTGGTACAGATAACAAAAGTGACTTGTAGAGTATCACTAAATAAAGTTAGAGTCACAGATAACAAAAGTGACTTGTAGAGTATCACTAAATAAAGTTAGAGTCAGGGAACGTGACAGTGGTACAGATAACAAAAGTGACTTGTAGAGTATCACTAAATAAAGTTAGAGTCAGGGAACGTGACAGTGGTACAGATAACAAAAGTGACATAGAGTATCACTAAGTTCAGTTTTGGGCACACTGTTCTTTATTGTTTGTTTCAGACGTACCGGAGGAAAAAGGAGTACAGGATCAGCCTCTTCAGTGATGATGCAAAGGTAGGTGTGCAGCAACAAAGACAGGATGGAGACAGACTATAAAGATGGACTGGTAAAGTCTAAACAACCATTGACAAAGATATAAAGTACTGTACCTTGGTCTTAGCAACCTTGGCATCAAAAAATGAATGGTAGCAGGGGTGTAACTAACCGTAACAGAGCAGAAAAACGATCTGGAGGTGTTGGTCACACCTGAATTGTCTCACTCTCACCACAAGAAAACTGAGGAGGCAGTGGAAGCAACAGACAGAACTCTGGGTAGACACCTCAGGCCAAAAGATTCCAGAAGCAAAGACATACAGTTCCCATGCAAGCAAGTTCTGGTCTTACTGTGTGCAGTTGTTGTGGCCCTACAAAGACAGGGATTTCTGGCTGCTGGAAGCAGTCTAGAAGAAACCACCAGAAAGGTACATATAAATAGAGGGTGGCAAACATGATCAAACACTGGACTATATAGAGATTTTATCACTAAATGCAGAAGATACAGTAAAGATGTGAAGTAGGGGCACAGGATAATTTGAAGGGAGATGGGAAAGAACAGACACAAGCAGCAGATTGTAGAAACCAACTACTCCTTGGAAATCCATAGTAACTCTTCATGAAGAGGGTTCTAGGCAGATGGAATGGAGTATGGAATAGGTGGCAAAGAAGGAATCCAAAAAGCATTCAGAAGTATATGAGACATAAGGAAAAAAAGTCATGGGGATGATATGAAGGTGAGTCAGAATGTTAATGCACATAAAGGCAGACTGGACAGGATTATTGTCTGCCTTCAGGTAAACAGGATGTGATACAATCCAGAGAATCAATCTATCAAGAATGGCATAACTATGCTGGGGATGAGGTGAAACCAAGCATGATGATGAGATGTTTACTGATGACATCAGGTTTAATCTTCTCATTGTCATTTTTATACAGATGATATCTTTTGTGTTCCTTACTCATCTCAGTGTAGCAAGCAGTGTATTATGGACCCTTTGTTGATAATTTTGCACAATACATGTGTTTTTTTTTTTTGAGTTCATAATGTGGTTTGGAAAAGTTGATAATATCCATACAAGATAACTGATACATGGAACAGGAATGTATCCACAGGGCACTGACCATGCTTGTCATCCTGCACTCTTATGCTTCTAGGTAGATGCATGCTCCAAGGAAAGTACATCAGTGCATCTACCTAGAAGCATAAGAGAGCAGGTAGATGCACAGATGCATGCTCCAAGGAAAGTACATCAGTGCATCTACCTAGAAGCACAAGAGAGCAGGTAGATGCACAGATGCATGCTCCAAGAAAAGTACATCAGTGGTCATTTGGCAGCTTACATCCAATGACAAGCTCTGAATAAGAAAAATAAGCTGGCCTTTCTCATACAGAAGTGATAACAGATATTTGGGAGAGAATGACTGACCGCCATTTTATCAGCTGCATTATATAACATAAAATTAATTATTATAAGAAAGCAGTAAAGTGAGCTGGGGTGATGATTCTGGAATGACCATGAAAAAGCCTAACTAGAGGAATGCATATAGTTATTTTCTACTGTACAGGATGCTGGTAAGATGCCTTTAGAAGTAATGCAAAAAAACACATCTTGAAATAGACCAGCAGAATAGAAGCAGCTCAGAAAAATGTAAAGAAAGTAGAACAAAGTCTGGTTTAAAAGCCATATAATGGAAAGTTAAGCGAGCAATAATGCCCAACTTGGTGTGTGTTATTGTGGAAATAACGTCCGCTGAGGGGTGTTCTGAGGCCCGAAGCCACAGGTGGAGGGCCTCTATACCCCCGGAAGGGCATTATCTCCATCACAACACACACCCTAGAGGGCATTATTGCACTTAGAGACTGGGCTGTATGTAAAATTGTTGTATCTTACTTATTTAAGCAAGTTTGTAATTTAATATGAGCAATTAAAATCTGTTCCTAATTTTTGTGCCTTTGTTCCCCCTTTATTTTAGGGTTTATCCAGATTTCTTCAGCTGAAAGGTCCAGAGGTATGCAGACCTCTTTACTAGTGCTGCTGCCAGTGGTCGATCTCACTCACACACACACACCTCTCTGTTTCAGAAAATGCACGATAACTCAAAGCCTAATAATCAAGTGAAATATGTTCCTGTTTTGAACCTGTTTATTTTAGGCTTATCCAGATATCTTGAACTAAGTTAAGTCGACAGCATACCTCTTGTCCAGATTTTCGGCTCATATGTTTGGTCCCTTCCTCATAATATTTGTAGTTTTCTGGCAAATCACTGGGGACTGAAGTCATTAAATAATGACAGACATTTGAGTTTCAGCCTTCATATCCTTCAGAAAATACATGTTAATGGAAAGCTTGTTATTCTCGTAACTTTCTAAGTTTAGAAGAGTAATATTTAAAATCTGTCCTTACTTTTGGCCCTTTGTCCGCTGTTATTTGTGGCGCTGCCCAGATTTCTTGGGCCAAGTGGTTGAGCGGTATGGTCGAGAGATATGCAAATCTCTTACCTGATGCTGCTACTGCCAGGGATCACTTAATTGTTCTCACTCTTCACTCTCATAAACCATCACACACACACACACACACACACACACACACACACACACACACACACACACACACACACACACACACACACACTCTTCTTCTTTCATGCATGCACTCACTCACACATGCAGACAGAAACATAAACACACACACACAGTCTCTTCTGCTTTCATGCATGCATTTACTCATACATGCAGACAGAAACAAACACACATACACTTTTTTCGGTTTCATTTATTTTTTTATACTTGCTAAACAGCAAAAACGGTGCTTATTGAGTGTAAGATAACAGCTCAATCGATATCTCTCTCATACATGCATACACACACACACACACACACACACACACACACACACACACACACACACACACACACACACACACACTTTATTTAATTTTTTTTTTCTTTTACACTCAAAGAGCATAAGTGCTAATTAGTGAGTATAAGATAATGGCTTGATCAATCTCTCGTACACTCACACGCAAAGACATATATATATATATATATATATATACACACACACACACACACACACACACACACATGCATTTTTTATTAATATTTTTCCTTCTTATTTAACACTTGCTAAACAACAAAAGCGCTGCTTAGCGAGTGTAAAATAATGGTGGTCATTAGTTTTTTGAGTCTGAGATCCACGGCAACTTGATATGCTCTTGTGAAGTGGTGGACTCATTTTTTAGCGGGCATTACTTGTAGATTAACACCCTGCTGGAGAATGTTATTTCTCCAATCAGGATGCAATCTACAAGTTGCCCATTCTATAAAATAAATTAATGCATATTTCACTGATGAAGGCAGAAAGAAAGGTGATATAGAACAGAAATATTAACTACTTACAGGAACTTAACAAAGGCCAAGAAATTAATGTATTTTGAAAGAATATGTAATGAATATTAAAAGCATAGCACTGGAAGGCAGATGAAGGCCATCTCATAAAGTGTGGAAATATTCTTTTGCAGTTGGTGTGGCTTCAGGAGAAAACATTTCCTGAGGAGATTGCTTGGCCAAAAACAGTGAAAAAAATCAAAAATGCACATGACAGACATAACACAATTAGTGTGTGTGTGTGTGTGTGTGTGTGTGTGTGTGGGGGGGGGGGCAATTGGGTAAATTTTTTCTATATTTAAATTTTTATCAGGTAGGAGGGGACTGGTCAACAGACCCTTTTCAGCTAGGACCAGTGAAGAAAGGCAGTGACACACAAAGGATGGCACTGAAACCAAAATATCCAGACAACAATACTGAAGATGTGATACTATGACAGTGATACAGAAGTAACTTGATGCAAATTAAAATACTGACAAAGAGCATTACAATGGCATGGAGAAGACTGAGCATTTGTTTCCTGAATGCCACAAGCACTTCTTCAGACATCACCATACTCAAGGGTAGGGACAAAGATTTACCAGTAAACTAACTTGAGCTTTGTCCCATGAGTAAGTTCACACTTCAGCACCACAGAATGATAAAATACTTACAAAACATTTGCCACTTGCTCACATATGATACCTGCTCTTCTTTCACCTGCCTGGAACAAGCCACACTTCTTTGGAAAGATCTCTGACTACTGCTTTGGAGTTGCTGGTTTTCAGCTTATCTGCTGCATAACAATGTTTTCCCTGTAGATACTGAAGGTAACAGTCACAGGGACTAAATACAACAGCCATATATGCAACCAACAAAGATGCAACTGTCACATCCCCATAGTGAAAGATCTCCAGAGCTTAGCTATGCCCTTATATCCTATCCATGAAAACATCAACAGGAGGGGAGACATTTTAGTTACTGGGGTGACATTTTGTCATTTGATTTTAGAATATAAAACTATTCAGGTGACCTATTTTATATCGACTTGTATTGTTTTGTTACATTTATTCACTGTTTCTACATGATCATGTTACTTTTATAAGGTGTTTAAATGTGAGGCACTTGAATGTCAATGACTGATTGAGCATGGTCAGCATGTATTTTTAACTTGGTCCACTATAGCTGATCAAAGTAAGATTCAATGAAAGTGAGTCAAATTGTTTTTGTTGAATCACTTAGATATTTAAAGCTGTTGCATGGAATAAGACCTCAAGGTACACTGAATTTACATGGAGATGTTTATGATGGCCTTTAAATTCAGCAAAACAGATAAGAATCATCCTGTTTTGCTGGGACTCATGTCAGAGGCTGTTTAAGTTCCCTTCTTAACTATGTTATTCAAAATGTTACTGAACAGAGGACTAACAAGCTGCGGTCAGTTTGAATAAGTCATCTGACCACATACAAGAAGGATAATGGAATAATATACACAACACATTACCATTTAGGATTATACATAGGGCATATATCTGCTAGCCATCCTCTATGCACATCATATCTAAAATTATTCCTCTGTCAAAAAGAAACCTTTCATGTAACCCAGTGTTTATTAAGAAAGAATACTTAAACTGCAGTATGCCCACATTTGGATTTCTCCTTTCATCTGTAACATAAGCATGTGCACACAGCTTGGTGGTCCTTGCCTGTCTCAATGAGAGGGAATGGATGACTAGATATTGATTCTTGCTGTCATGTTCCAGCCAGAAGACTCATTCTGGTACGTCTATGGAGGGAAGATCTGGACATTTTCCAGAAGAGGGCACTGAAGCCCAAGAGAAGTGACACTACTTATGAGCAGTTGACAGCACCAGAGGAGGAGTGCTGGACTTTTATTTTTCAGGTATCTACTATCCTTGTTTTATGGGACTCAGTAGCGAAGAAGGTGCTGTCTGACTTTTGTCTAGGCTTAATATGTTTTCTCCTACTGTTGGTTGTACCACTAAATGTTACTTTCAGTGGCTTGGTCTTATTTGAGAGGGATTATAAGCAAATAATAATACCAGCCATGATGGGCATTACTAGGGAATAATGGACTACTTAGGGGCATTCCGAGGCACATCCTGCAGGGATTAACATGCTTGGGAAACTGCAAATAATTAGTATGATAAAATGAAAACTGAAAAAATATTTTATAATCTCTTTCTGACAAAAGTAATTATGCTATCCCATATTTGGTAACTTTATAGATGCTAGACAGACACAAGTTTAATACTATTTATGGCCCTTCTCGTACAGAACAGTAACTCTATAAAGTATTAAGTCCTGTACTAACTAGAATTTGCTGTTTCTGTTAGCCTATTAGCTTGCATTCTCTGCATGTTGTTGACAGCAGGGTTGTTGCCATGTGAATTCTATATCTATCTTTGCTTTCAAATTACTGTTTACGACAGAAAAGTTAATACAGTCACAAAGACACACATATTTACTTTCTATATTTCAGAGTATATTTTTTCTTCCTTGAACAACTACTATCCCCCCCACTAGCCTCCAGACTACTCAGAGATGCACCAACAAACAACCTTAGAAATCTTAACCATTCATGTCATCTCCTCAACCCCCCCCCCCCAACTAGGCTTCACGGCACAGACCATGCTTTCTCAGTTATTGGTCCTACACTGCGGAAACCTCTCCTTTTTTTTCTTAATCATGCCTCTTGCCAAATATTACAATCAAAACAAAGAGAAGGTCGCACTGAAAAAACTATCAGAAAAAAATAAATGAAAACTCCAGCCAAGCTAGAAATTCCAATGAGTGATCTCCCAAACCTCCTGTAACAGAGGCACATGGGATATATGCAAATGACCCTTATGAACATCAGGTGTTTCAGCAGGTTTGGGAGATCACTCATTGGAATTTCTAGCTTGGCTGGAGTTTTCATTTATTTTTTTAGGTTCATAGGTTCATACTAGGCTATCTGCCCTAGGGCATTTATAAGCCTAGCCAGAGTGTGTTTGTCTTTCGCCACCCATTTTAAATTAATTTTGCTATGCCCTTTTTCGAGGTTAGTATACTGTGCCTCTGTCTAACAGTGACACAGAAGTGATACCCAGGGTAAACCTATGATCTCCCATCCACTCATCAAGATTCCTCTTGAAGAGAGTCAATGAGGGACTCTGCCTAACCTGGACTGGGATTTTATTCCAGAGTGAAGGGAGCCTCTGGGTTATGAATCTGTCCCTCCAGCATGTCCTATTTATTTCAGTGCTAAGGTTCAAGTCTCGACCCGCACGTAGCTCGATGGGATTTGGATTTTCTGAGGTGCAGCATGTCCATTAATTCCGGGTTGGACATGGCTTTATATGTCAGGCACAGATCACCTCTGAGCAGGCGGTATGCCACTGAGTAGAACTGGAGTTTCTTTAACCGGGCAGCATATGGCATCTGTTTGAGCCCTTTGATCCTCTTGGTGAGGTACCTTTGGGGTCTTTCCAGTTGTTGCAGGTGTCTGGTAAGGTACATCCCAAAAGGGGCATTGTACTCAATTATGGGCCTGATGAGGGACGAGTAAAGAGGCACGATGACCTCCCCTGATCTAGATGTGAATCCCTTCATGATTAGGTGGGCTATATAAAATGTTTTTCTAACCACTTTGGCCACGTGGTTGTCAAATGAGAGATTGCTATCAACTTGGGTCCCCAGGTCCCCAATTACTTCTTCCATACTTAATGGATTACCACCTATGTGGTAAGTTGTGGGCACTTTGTTTTTGCCAAAGGGGATGACTATACACTTTTTGGCATTTAGCTTGAGGCCATGGCTCTGGCACCAGTTGTCTGTTTCTATGAGGCCCTTTTGGAGGATGCTTGTGTCGGCTGGAGAGTCGATTATGGTGCCCAGTTTGCAGTCATCTGCAAACTTGGTCAGCCACAGTCCTTCCGTGTTGGCCTGTACCTCTGAGAAATATATACCGAACAAGAGAGGTCCCAGGACTGAGCCTTGTGGGATGCCACTTGTAACTGGTTTGGAGTCTGACATGGCTCCAGCAATTCTAACCATGTGGGTTCTGTCCTTGAGCCAGTTTGCAACCCATCTAGTGACATAGGGGTTTATATTTAAGCTGGTGAGCTTATGTATAATGCCCGAGTGGGGTATTGTATCGAAGGCTTTTGCGAGGTCCAGGTAGGCTGTGTGGACCACCTTCCCCTCGTCAATGGCCTTGGTGACTGTTTCAAAGAAATCAACCAGGTTTAAGAGGCAGGATCTGCCCTTAACAAAGCCAAACTGGGTAGGATCCAGTGTCTGTAGGTCCCAATATCTTTATTTATGAGGTCCATGATGATCCTTTCCATAGCTTTGCAGACCAAGCTAGTCAGGCTTATGGGGCAATAGTTTCCAGGATCCATTGAGGCACCACCTTTGTGGAGAGGGACCACTGTTGCTGTACGCCACTCTTTGGGTACATATCCTGTAGTAAGGCTGAAATTGAACAGTAGTTTTATGTTTGGGTATAGCTATTCTTGGAGTTCATGTAGGACACAGCCCGGGACACCGTCTGGTCCCATTGATGCTGTGTTTTTTGCTTTGGAGAGGGTGGCTCTTACCTGAGCATCTGAGATGTCAGGGGGGCAGCACTCTTCTGAGATAGATATTTGCCCTTTTGGTGGGGAGGGGGGAAGAAGTTTGCGCTGAACCTGTCAGCTAGGATTTTGGCAATGTCTGTAGGTTTGGTGTATTTTTTGTCATTTTGGACTAATTCTGAGCATATCTGGGAATTCCCACCCAGGTTCTTAACATAACTAAAGAAAACCTTGTGATTATCCTTAGTGTCCTGTGCAATTTTTCTCTCTAGGCTGGCCTTAGACGATTTTATGAGTGCCCGTAATCTTTTGCTAATACTGATCAGAGATGCCTTCCCTTTTTGGGATTTTGCTCTATCATGTAGTAGCTTCCTCCTTCTATTGTATAGTTTGTTTATGGTTGGGGTCTACCAGACAGGATGTCTGCCTTTGAAGGATTGGGTCTTCGTTTTATTTGGGATTGCATGATCCATGCATTCCTGAAGGTATTCATAGAATGTGTTTATAAAGGATTCTGCGGTCTGGGCCGTATTTTCCACAGGCCCAGGGGCTTTGAAGGATTCCACCTCGGTTTTGAGGAGTGTGAAATTTACTTTAGAGAAGTTTTCACTGTGGTTTTCTGGGCAGAGGGTGGGGTCAGGATGTGAATATCCAGTGAGATTAGTTTATGGTCTGATCTTACCAGTGAGGGATACACTTCTGGTCTGGAGCATAGAGTCCCCATGTTGGTGATGATCAGGTCCAGTATGTTTTCCCCTCTTGTGGGAGTGGTAACAAGTTGTTCCATAGCATTTGAGTTTATAAATTCTAGGAACCTTTGGGCTAGGGTGTTGGAGCTAGAGTAATGCTCCCAGTCTATGTTTGAGTAATTGAAGTCACCCAATATAATGGTGTTTGGAGAGACCTTCATATTTTCCAGTGCTCTCAGGAAGGCTGAGTGGGGTTTCTGGGTTTGGGATAGTGGTCTGTAGCAGGCTATAAACTGGAAGGCAGTTTTACCCACTGTTAGTTGCACATGGATAGTCTCTGATGCTTCGTGCTGTGCCACCAACCTGGAGGTGTGGGTATCTTTGATGAATATTGATACTCCCCCTCCTTTTGTGGTTCGGTCCAAGTTTTGGGGCCGAAAAGCATGGTATGAGGTATAACCTGGTAGTGCTGGGGTGCTCTCAGGAGCCTTGAACCAGGTTTCTGTTACTGCACAGATATCGATGTTCTCCATGCTATGTGCGTGCATCTTGAGGTTTAGACTTCTGGCGTTGAGTAGCATTACTCTTAGTTTCTTATCCTTTGTGATACCTATGGAGGTGGGTTTGTCTTTTCAGCCTTGCCTAAAAAAAGGCACTATGGGGGTAGCAAGAGCCTTTGCCAATATCTGAAAGCCCAGGGGTGACAGGTGCATGCCGTCCCTAGCGAAGCATTGTGGCCTGTAGAGCATGTCATCACAGGCTGACAGGCATTGAATCCCCTTTGAATGACACCAGTACTTAAGCCAACTGTTGAAACTGATCATCTTGTCTTCATATTGTGGCATCATTCTTGGTGAGACTCTAGGAAATTCCAAACATCTATCTGGTCATAGAACTTAAAGTCTTCATTTCTTTCTTCCCTCTACATACCTTGCTCTGATTATTTTTGATTGTGATTCTTTCAGCATGCCAGCTGTGATTTGTACTTTTTATATAATGCATGTATATACTGTGTTTTGTCAGTCACTCTGTATATAATATTTATAGGTTCATGGTTATATACTAGGCTATGACCACCAGAACCTTAATAAACCTAGCTGTGCAATTCGTGGGTGGTTATTAAGAGGGGATATGTTAGTTAGAAAGTTTCTAGAGGTTATGTGCATGTGTGTGTGTGTGTGTGTGTGTGTGTGTGTGTGTGTGTGTGTGTGTGTGGAGGGGGGATATGGTAGCTTGGGCATTACTGTCTGCCTCTGTAAATCAGAGGCATGGGGACCAGACCTGGGATGAATTTCCAATTTCACACCCATTGGTCAAGGTTACTCTTAAAGAGGGTTAGAATGGACTCTGTTTTACATTGATGGGAATCCTGTTACAGAGCATGGAGATCCTCTGAGAGACACATCTGTCTCACCAACATGTCTGATGTCACAAGCAAAATTTAAGTCGCTGGATCTAGCCGTTTTGATGCTGTTCATTTCGCGAATATGCAAATGACCCATCAGAGCTGGATTTGAGGATGCCTTGTATGACAGATATAGATCGCCTGTCCGTAACCTGCAGGTGAATGAATAAAGAGGTAGGGCTTTAAGGCAATCTGCATAAAACAATGCGTTTATACCCTGCATTTTCCTGGGAAGGAACCTTTGTGGGTGTTCCAGCTGTTGCATATATTTGGGCAGATGTTGGGTCTGATAAAGGCCGAATCAAGTGACACTATGACTTCCTTGGATCAGAATGTCATGCCCTTACCTATAAGTTGGGTGACATAGAATAATTTTCTTTCTACCTTAACCACATGTTTTTCAATGGCCAGATTGCTGTGTACATATGTTCCCAGATCTCTAACTACTAGGTCAACTCTTACGGGTGTCTTATCGATGAGATAATTAGCCTGAGAGTCAGTTTTCCTGAAAGGCATTTCCTGGCATTGAGTTTTAGTCCATGATTTTGGCACCAGTCATTTGTCTGTGTTAGACCCTCTTGTAAGAAGCTTGTGTCATGAGGGGATCAATGATAGCTGCCAATTTGTGATCATGTTTGAACTTGACACAGTCAAAGCCCCTTGAAATTAGCATTTACCTCTAAGAGGTATATGCCAAATGAGAGGTGCCAGCACGGAGCCCTGAGGTACCCTGCTGGTGACCGGTCGCTTAGTGGAGGTGGTATAACCAATCCTGGCTTCCTGGGTCCTGTTTGTGAGCCAGCTGGAAATCCAGTGAGTTATGTAGCGGTTTATTGAGTTTGTTAATTCAACTTGAGTGGGGTATTATACTGAATGCTTTAACCAAGTTCAGGTATGTGGTATGCACCGTTTTCCCCTCATCAATTGCCTTGGTGACTTCGTCAAAAACGTCCACCACGTTGAGTAGGCATGATCTTACCTTGACAAAGTCAAATTGGTTGCAGTGACTAAAGGTTGCCTGTGTTTTGTTGATCATTTCCATGATAATTTGCTCCAGGGTAGCTAAGGTGGGGAGAGAGGGGCAATTACCTTGGGACAGAGTGGTCAGCCATCCATCATCCTGTTTGTTTCCTTAAGATATTTTTTTCTACCTGGGGGATGTGGATGTACATTGTAGTGATCAGAAGTGTTTTTTTTGTCTTCAGTTGAAAAGCTAACTGCGGTGTGGAGCTGTGGATGCAAATGTAATAATCCAATGGCTAGAATGTAGTAATCCAGTTATTACACTGTATTTTAATGGAAATGGGGGGTGGGGGCAGATGCAACTGTAATAATCTGATCCCTACAATGTAGCAATCGGTTTATTAAAGGAAAATGATTTATTTATATTTTATTTATTTTTTTAGTTATTTATTTTGCTCTTCAATGGAAAAGCTAGCTGGGTGGGGGGGCATGGATGTAGCTGTGATAACACAGTCACTAGAATGTAATGACTAGGCTATTGTAGGGAAGTGGGGAGCTCACTTGTGGTACCAGCACAGGGAGCTGACTAAGCCAGCTACTCCTCAGGTCAGACTATGGTCTGTAGTTTCCAGGGTCTGTTCATAGGTTGGTACTAGGCTATCGGCCCTAGGGCCTATACAAGCCTAGCCATAACATTTCCCTAGCTATTTCTTCCCAGAATATTTACTTACCTGGTCCCCTGTCTAGCAGGGTGACTGACGTGGTCCCCTGGGTGAATTTCCTATCTCCCATCCAGTCATCAAGGTTCCTTTTGAAGAGGGCCAAAGAGGCGCTCAGTTTGACATGTATGGGCAGTCTATTCCAGAATATGGGGAGTCTCTGGGTCAGTAACCTATCCCTCCAGCATGTTCTGTTCATTGTGATGACCAGGTTTAGATCCCTAGAGCGTGTGGCTCTGAGGGATTGGGATTTCTTTAAGTGTAGCATGTCCAGCAGCACTGGGTTTGACATGCCTTGTATGTTAAGCAGAGATCGCCTCTGAGTAAGCGATATGCGACAGAGTATAGATGGAGTTTTTTTAGATGGTCAGCATAGGGCATCTGCTTTAGGCCTATGATTCTTTTAGTGAGGTATTTCTGTGGCCTTTCCAGTTGTTGCAGGTGTCTTGTGAGGTACATACCAAGCAGGGCATTGTACTCTATAATAGATCTAATGAGGGATGAGTACAGTGGGACAATGACCTCCTATTTTCTGGATGAAAAGCCCTTAGTGATGAGGTGTGCCACATAGAAGGATTTCCTGACTGTTGTGGCTATGTGGTTATCGAAGGTGAGACCACTGTCCACCTGTGTCCCTAAGTCCCTTATCACACTTTTGGTGTTTAGTGTACTGCCACTTATGTGGTAATTCATGGGTACTTGATTTTTCCCAAAGGGGACAACTATACATTTCTTGGCATTGAGCTTGAGCCCATGGCTCCGGCATCTGTTTCTGTAAGGCCCTTTTGTAGAATAGCCACATCATTTGGGGATTCAGTAATGGCTCCCAGTTTGCAGTCATCTGCGAACTTTGTTGGCCAGAGTCCCTTAGTGCTGGCTCCTACTTCAGAGAAGTTGATACCAAACAAGAACGGTCCCAGGACTGAACCCTGAGGTACTCTGCTTGTCACTTGTCTGGAGCTGGATTTTGAGTTGGCTACTTTTACAGTGTGGGTTCTGTCAGTAAGCCAGTTGGCAATCCATTGAGTGATGTAGGGATTAATGCCCAGCTTAGTAAGTTTATCAATGATTCCAGAGTGGGGGATGGTGTTGAAGGCCTTGGCAAGGTCCAGATAGGCTGTGTGGACCACCTTACCCTCATCCATGGCTCTGGAGACTGATTCTAAGAAGTCAATCAGGTTGAGGTGACAAGATCGGCCCTTTACGAATCCAAACTGGGTGGGGTCCAATGTTTGAAGGTTGCCAATGTCTTTCTTTATAAGTTCCATGATAATGTGTTCCATGGCTTTGCAGATCAGGCTTGTCAGACTGATGGGACGATAGTTTCCGGGATCCAAGTTGGATCCCCCCTTGTGGAGTGGGATAACTGCAGCTGTGCGCCACTCATTGGGCACAAAGGCTGAGGTGAGGCTATGATTAAACATGACACTTAGGTGGGGTGCCAGTTCATTTTGTAGTTCATGTAGTACACAGCCCGGGATGTTGTCTAGTCCCATGGATGCTGTATTCTTAGCTTTGGAGAGTGCATTTTTTACCTGTGCGGCCGTGATTACCGGAATTTGGCAATCTTTTGATATTGAGATGGGCCCTTTAGGGGGTGAGAGGGGGGTGAAGTTGGCACAATATTGATCTGCCAGAATATTGGCAATATCCTTGGGATCAGTATATTTGATGCCATTCTGCTGTAGCTCAGAGCAGATCTGAGAATTGCCATTTAGATTATTGACATAACTATAGAATGCCTTGTAGTTGTTCTTGGAACCTTTGGCAATTTTATTTTCGTAACTAGCTTTGGAGGATTTTATGAGGGATCTCAGCTTCTTACTGAGGCTGACTAGGGAGTTTTTTGCATCCTGGGATTTTCTTTTTTTCTCCAACTGTATCTTCCTTCTGTTGCATAGTTTGTTTATGGCAGGGGACCACCAGATTGGGTTCCTTATTTGGAGGAGACTGTCTTGGTTCTGTTTGGAATGGCATGATTCATGCATGAGTGGATGTGCTCGTACAGTGCCTTAGTGTAGGATTCAGCAGTCAAACTTTCAGTTCCTGTCTGCGTGCGTGTCATGAAGTTTGTCACTTCTGACTTGAGTAGCATAAAGTTGGCTTTGGAGAAGTTTTTTATGGAGGTTTCCCTACTGGGGGGTGGGATGTGGACGTCAAGGGTGATTAGCTTATGGTCAGACCTGACCAACGAGGGGGTGACTACTGGTGTGGAGCATCAATCTCCCATGTTGGTAATGACCAGGTCTAGGATATTTGAGCCCCTGGTGGGACTATGGATTAGTTGGTCCAGGTCATTGGAATTTATGAATTCCAAGAACCGTTGGACAAAGGTGTTGGTACCAGAGTAGTTTTTCCAATTAATGGCAGGGTAGTTGAAATCACCCAGTATTAGGGTGTTTGGTTGTATCTTAATATTTTCTAGTATGTTTAGAAAGGTGTAGTGAGAATCTTGGGGCATGGTGGGGGATCTGTAGCAAGCTACAATTTGGATTGCAGTCTTACCTAGTGTTCGTTGCACCTGTAAGATTTCAGATGCATTGTGTTGGGCAACTAGCCTGGAGGTGTGAATATGGACAATCCTCCAACTTTAGTGCTTCGGTCCTGGTTTGTTGTCCAAAAAGTGTGGTTAGAGTTGTAGCCTGGTATTGCAGGGGTGCTCTCTGGAGCTTTGAACCAGGTCTCAGTTACTGCACAGATATCAATGTTCTCCATTTTTAGAAGTGCCTCGAGAGAGTGCATTTTGAGGTTTAGACTTCTAGCATTGAATAGCATTACCTTCATATTTTGCATGCTTATATCTGTTACGGTGGTGGTTTTGTCCTTTGAGCTTTGTCTAAAAAAGGCACTATAGGGGTGGCAAGAGCCTTAGCCAGTAACCTGAATCCCAGGGGCGACAGGTGTAGACCATCTCTGGCAAAGCATCGTGGTCTGTCGATCATGTTGTCCCAGGCAGACAGAAAATGGATCCCCTTTGAATGACTCCAGAAACTTAGCCAATTGTTGAAGTCAATCATTTTGTCCTTATATTGCGGTATAATTCTGGGTGAAGGCAGGATGCTGCTCAGGGCTAGGGTCATACCTGCCTGGGCCACATGATCCGAGAGCTCTTCCATGTCTCTTTTCATGTAGTCCAGGGAGGTACTTCTCAAGTCATTCACTCCAACATGGACAATGACAGAGTCGTACTTGTACTTGTTGTGGAGTATGGTCCACTCTTGTGAAGTAAATATCATTACAGTCCCCTAGTCTCAAGGCACACAACCTGTTTTGAGGCTATAGTTGAAAAGTGACTTAAGTGGTCCTGAAAGGTCATGTTTTGAGCTATTTAGGGGGCAGCCCAAGATATTGTTGGGGCCCATTGAGACTGTGATTTTGACCTTAGTGAGTGACGCCAGGACCTACTCCGTGTAAATTGTTTGGGGGGCTGCTAGAAGGTATTTCATGGAAGGACGTCGGGGGATGAAGTTTGAGCTCAATTTGACAGATAGCAAATTTGCTGTGTTGCTTTGCTCAGTGAAGGTGGCACCATTGATGAGTGCTGATGCTGAGGTTTTGGACATAGCTGTAGAAGGCCTTCTGGTTGTCTATACCCTGCGAGGCTATCTTGACCTGATTATTGGCCTTGTTGGACTTAATTAGTCCTCTTAGTTTCCTGTTTACTTTAATTAAAGAGCAGCCTGTATACAGCAGCTTACATGGCTGTACAGGATCTCTGTGAATAATTCCACATACATTGTTGTAAGGTCAGGGTTGTGAGAGGCATTGAATTTTGATACACTATCACTTAAGTGGGTGCAGTTTGCTTTGGAATAGTTCCAAACTGTTACAGCATTTGCTAAGGTTACTGAGTTGATTTTTTTTAAAGGAGACAGCTTTGTGGTCTGACCTCACCAGTGAGAATGTGACACTGAAGGGGGGAGGTGTAGGACTCTGCTATATGGTGACTATCGGGTACAATATGTTTGAACCACTGGTGGGTGTGTACACAATTTGGTCCAGAGTATTTGTGTAATAAAGTCTAAGAACTGTTGTGCCTGTGATTATGAGGCAGTGTATGTTTCCCCAGTGTATAGAGGGTTAGTTAAAGTCTCTCATGAATAGGGTATTTGGTTTAATGGTGTGTATCTTCAGTAGCTCTATTTACGAGCTATGGGATTCTAGGGACATAGAGGGTAACCTAAGGCTTGCTAGAATATGATATGGGACACTACAGTGATTTGGTATGTGGATAAATTCCACGACATCATCCTGTTTAGCCAATGTAGACTTATGCTTCTTACTAATATAGATACAGACAACACCACCTTTCATCCCTCTCTGTGCATATAATGATCTAAATATGTGGAAGGCACTGAGGCCTTGCCTTGCTGGAGTACTCTCTGGAGATTTAAACCATGTCCCTGAAATAGCACAGATGTCTATATTCCCCAGACAGAGAAGAGCTTATAGGGTGTGGAGGTTCCTGTTTAGGCTCCTAGCATTGAGCAGTAGCAGCTTTAGATTTCATTGGGTTTTATTTGCTATATCAGTAGGTTTCTCAATTTAGCATTGCTAGTTTTAAATAATGTGACTGCATAATGGCAGTAATATTCTTCCTCCTCTTGTGTCATCCACTGGTATCATGCATGTGCATGGAAAGTACTTCTCTAAGTTTGCACAGTACATTAATGAAATGCAGGAGTGAAGACTCAGAAGGTGCATGTTTCTTGCAACCTACCTATCATACACCCTTGTCCTCTCTTTATTGTTGTGTTGATAGTTTCCAATACTGACAGAACAAGAAAAGGAAGATGTAAACACACCATAGAGGCTTTCACAAAACAAGCAGCTTGTCTTTTTCTTTTCAGTATATCAGACTGTGGTGACCAGATTTGCTCTAGTTGATGATGCCAATAAACACTTTTCTTTCTAGCTACTCTGTATAATGACCATGCACATTTTAGAATCTTAATGAGTATTAATTGCATAATACTCAGTAAGTAATAGGAAGATAATGATGTGATCGATAACGTGTGACATAAGGTTATGATGATGATACATAATCATGACTCTGTACTCAATCATTAAGGAAGATGGCTGCTGTTTTAGTGAACTCCATGTCAATGCTATCAGCTAGGATATCATATGACCGTATTTATTGGGGAAAGTCACACAAACAGACAGGACATATGAGGAGAGCAGGAAGAAAGCATCGGTGTTACTAATATTAATACAAATTATAGTCTGAAATTAAGGCTCACAAAACACAGCAAAAATACAGCATAGCAAATGAAATTTAAGTGCCCTAGCTAAGATGGTGCCTTTGAAAGTGACATTATTTATTTCATATATAGCAAACACATTTTGTCTATCAACCAAACATGCAGAGACATATATAAACACCAGAGTCACAAAGTCCACTTTGAAATATATCTTACACAGATACTGAACTGATTGACATCACACATACTGAATTGTTAGTCATGCCACAGTCTACTGAATGACATCACACATACTGAACTTCTATTTGTGCCACTGCCTATTGAGTGACATCACACATACTGAACTGTTAGTCATGCCACAGCCTAAAGAGTGACATCACACACACTGAATTGTTAGTTGTGCAGCAACCTACTGAATGACATCACACATACTGATCTGTTATTCATGCTACAGCCTACTGGGTGACATCATGCATACTGAACTGTTAGACATGCCACAGCTTACTGAGTGATAGCAGACATACTGAACTGTTAGTCATGCTACAGCCTGCTGTTGTCAATGCTGTGCTTTGAGAAGTTTATTTTATTTTTGAGCTCTGTCATGTCTTTTTTAAATGATGCTGGGAACATACTTTATTCTTTTCTTTCTGTGTATCAGACTGCCTAACTGTGTGTGTGTGTGGGGGGGGGGTCCCTGAGTTAATAGGATATATTAGAAATGCTCAATGAGTAGCTGCAGCACTTATAACGAAGATCTTGCCACTGTATAAATGTAAACTACTCAGCCAGGAATGAGAAGCTGCACCACAATCAATGTAAGAAGGACTTTTAATAAAAAAACTCTGGCGCCTCGGCACATACAAGCCTTCCAGGAGTCAATAGTACTGGAAGTTTTTGTATTTTCCCTATTGGTGGTTTCTTGTAACTTGCCACTGTAAACTCTGCTAGTGTTGTGCTTTAAGGAGTTTGTTAATTGTATTTGTGAGTTCTCCCATGTCTTTTTTAAAGAAGTTGAGAACTCACCATTTTTTTATTTCTGTCTGAAACTGCCTGGCTGTTGAGTTAACAGGGGATATTAGAATTGTTCTATGAATGGCATCAATTTTTGTGGTTTTTTGAATTGTGTTTGATTGTGAAGGTAAATAACTTATATTTGAGTTATTTTTATATTTGATTTAAATTTAAGCTCCTCTTTAGTTTACTGACAATTTCATTTGAATTTCAGTAGTAGTTATTTATATTTTAGGTAGTTCATTCAAATAGTGATAGATTCTTTCAATGAATGTATAAATTTAAAATTTTATAAATTTATGGTAAAGTGCAGCAATTGTGTGTTTTATCTTACTTGTGTAATAAATAAAGATTTTTTTAACTGTGTTAAATTTTATAATTTAATAGAGATTCTCAGTAGTAAGACCATAGCTGATGTCAAACAGAAAATAAATTAGAAATTTCTTTAAAAAAGTGTATCCAGTTTTGTGTCACCTTGGAAAAAGGATTTAATCAAATCAGTGGCTCATTCAGGGAACTGTCAGTCTGTATTTTCTACATATATTAGTTTAGATTATCCATAAATAATACAAATTTACCTAAAATTAATGAATCTGTGTACAGTTATAGGGGAAAGTACCGAGTCCCACCTGATTCAAGAGAAAAGACCAACAAATTAAAGAGCAAGAACTTTAAACAAGTACGTTAGTTGAATAAGGCAGTTAACAAAACCAAGCAATATCCTAGCAATAACTTATTTAAAGGGAAAGTATCGGCAAAAAAAAACGTTACAGAGAGTAGGGACAAAAGAACAAAAAAAGAAAAGAAAAGTTTCTCCTTTTGGGACTTTAGATAGTGATTATGCTGTGGTTTGTTTCATATAGTAATTTAACTACAAGTTTACCTTCTCAAGATTCTATAAGTACAGGTCATGTAGAGCTGATTGATTCTGAATTAGAAACAGCTGTTGAAGGATCTTTTGATTTTAATCAGAAATGTTTAATCAATATAGCCATTGTTCTTGTTGCTGATGGAAACACTTTTAATGACTTAAATTTTATTCTCCCACCTATTTTGTAATAAATTCAAAAAAATCTAAAATATTATGGGACTATCTTAAGAGGTTGATAAAAATAGTACATCTATTGTAACAAAAAAAACTTAAAAGGAGAGCATTGTGTTAGGTAACTGATTTTAATTTCTCAAGAGAATGTCAATTTGATGATAAATGTTTGCCAAATAAAGGCAATGGCAAAGCAATGGGCTGTAAAGTCACTAAGTGAAGAAAGTTATTCATTTTTTTGTGATTCAGTGTTTAAGGATACCTTTGTGGAATATTTACACTAATCATTTGACTGTTTCTTACCTATCAGGTTTGAAATTATCAGATTTACCTTGTCTTTTAAGAAATCTATTAAAGAGAAAAGATATTTTATTCTACTGTCTTTATTCACTGTGGGACTAAAGGCTTGAACAAAACTCCATGAAATAATATAAAAGCAGTGGTATTAGATATCATTAACTGTCAGAAAGTAGCAAAATAAAGATTGTTTTCAATGAAATAATCCCAAGTATGAAGTGGAATGTGTATACGTATTCTACATCTCTCGTTTGATAATCAGTTAAGATCTGTATATTTAACTCATAATTTATCACTTGTTACTTACTGGGAAGAGTTTATTTGTGATTATCAAATGTTTACCAATGACTTGCTGCACTTAAGTATAGATGGTTCAAGTTTTATCTACAGTAAATTGGTGACTTTGTTAAAAAGATTAGAAATACCATTTCTGATATACCTAAGATCAGACTACCAAAGGCTTAATAACACTCTAAAGCTATATTATTGTAATGCAAGAACTTTAGCAAATAAATATAATTAGTTGCTTTATGTCTCACAACAAGAGATATTGGATATAACAGCAATAACTGAAGCATGGGATACAACAAATGTATCCTTTCTTAGATATGAGAATATTGACTGGCTTAGGACATATAGAAATGGAAGTGGAGTTATAATTCTTTTAAAACATGTTAGGTTTTATATACTAAATGAATATAACACTGATTTAAAGCTAATTTCTTTTGATATACATTTTTTGCTAAATCAAATACCTTAAGATTAATGTGTCCTTAAAGAAAACCTCCCATGAACTATAACACAAAGAATTTTCAAATTATTGGAGGTACAGTTTGAGCAAAGCTTTGTCGTTTTACTTGGTGCTTTGAATTATCAAAATATAAATTGATTATTTTATTAGTCCAACAGAAAATTTGAAATTAATTTCCTGGGCAAATTACTTCAATTTGATATGACTCAACTTATTTTAGTCATACTAGAGGTGGTCACATACTAGATCTCTTTGTGACATATCAACCCTCACAATTTGAAAATTATTGTGGTTCAAGCATTACATAATACTAACCATTATGCAATTAGAACTAGCATTTTGTTTGGTCCTATTTCAGAATCAAGAGTTATTAGGAATATCAGTATTGTAAGACTGACTTTATGGGCATAACTAATTCTGTAAGCATACCTGAATAGTCATTATTATTGAGTATTGAAGAAGATGAAGGGTATTCTTTCCTAGAATTTATTCTGACTAATGTTATGGATTTAGTAACCTACAATTAGGTATATAAAACTTACAAATTTCCTTACTGGTGGTACACTGAGCTGCATCAAATATATAAAAGAACGAAGAGGCTCTCTCGCGAATTAAGGAAAAACCCAAGTTGTATTAACAAAAATAAGGGTTTATCAAAATGTGAAAAGGTTGAGTATGAAAACTATTTATCTGAATAGCTAATAAAAAACAGTTTTATAAATACATTAGTTCAGCTACAAGGAGTACTGATTCTAATTCATTACTTTTTGGAGACAGGGAACTAACATTTTTTTCTTATAGAATTGCTGATGAGTTTAATCATTTTTTCTGACATCTCATAACTTAGGTTCATAATGGCTAATTTGGACTTGGTTTCTACAACTAATAGCAATTGGCCTACAATAAGTATTGAATTGATGTATAAAGTATTAAAAAAGTTAGGAAATAAAACCTCTATGAGTCCAGATTTTATTCAAGTGATGATGATTCATGGCTTGATAAATACTTTTTTGTCAGTGTTGCATAACATCTTTAATACATTGCTATGTAATACTATAGTACCTTCCATTTGGAAAAAAAAAATCAATTATTTCATATATTTATAAAACAGGAGACAAAATGGACTTGCAAAATTGCAGATCCAAAGGGACTTGTAAGATTACTAGGTCTCTAATTTTGCATCTATTTTATTTAAGTGTTATAAAAGAGTTCTGCAGAATCTACCTTTTGACTCAATGAATCATAACTGATGTACAGGTTTTGTCCTGAGAGACCAACACTCTCAAATTTATTGGAGTTCTATGATCAAATAACTTGGACTTTTGAGTATTCGTTAAAAGTCAGTGCTATCTATATGGACTTGACTAAGGCTTTGGAAACAACTGCACATAGTTCAATAATTGATGCATTAAAGAATTATAATCATTATGCCTTTTTAATCAATTGGATACTTTGTTGGTGATTTCTCATTGTATTGTGTGGCATATGGCAGGATTCTATGGTTTGCCCCTTTCTTTTTAATTTGGTGCTTTCAACTAGTCCTAAAAACAATCAGTGTTGGCAAGCTAAATATGTTGATAACTGTATGCTTGGATTTGTAATTGATTAGGATGGGTCCTCAGCATCTATATCTGAAATCTTGGGACAAGTTTCTTCTTGGGTAAGCAATGTAAGACTGAAATTCAGCCCTAATAAGTGTAAAATAATGTATTTTGCCAATCCTGGAATGAGATCAAATTTATTTTTAAGTAATACACTTTTTATCAAACCCACAGACATAGCAGCTGATAACTTACCTACAAAATATCTTAAATTGGCAACTGATGCCATCTCATATCCTATTTCTTTTCTGATTAACTGCTCTATCTCTGAATACTACATTCCCACAATTTGGAAAACATCTTACATCATCCCACTACATAAGGGAGGAAATTCTGCTGGACACTCTAATTGCAGACCCATAGGTATTTTATCTCCCATAGCCAAAGTACTAGAACACCGCATACACTCTCAAGTCATCTACCTCTTGTTTAACAATCTCCTACCTAATACTAAACATGGCTTCTGCCCAAATCATAGTACTGCTACTGCCCTTTTAAGCTTTAGAAATATTATCAATCAATACAGAAATGAAGGCAAATTAATATCTTCCTTCTTCATGGATTTGTCCAAACCTTTTGATACCGTCTCCCACCATAAACTCACTGAACTCTCCAACCTAAAACTCAGACACTCTTCTCTAGCCTGGTTCCAAAACTAACTCTCTTCTCTTTTACCTGTCACCATGGGTGTCCCCAGGGCTCAATTCTAGGTCCACTTCTCTTCAGTATCTTTACCAATAAACATCACACTGCAAACCATCTAAGCCTTTCTCGTTCAGTATGCTGACAACTCTGTTCTCATCTGTGCTGCTCCCACTCTACAACAACTTCAGGATAAGACACAATAGTCTCTCTCTGCTGTGGAATCCTGGTTTTCAAATTCTCAATTGATTCTTATTCCAAATAAAACTAAACTTTTGCTCTTTCAACCCAACAAATGCATCAATTCTCCATCTTCATTTCAAAACTTTTCCTCCAACAATACCATAACTACAGTATCTCAAATGAAACTATTAGATGTTCTAATTGTCAGTAATCTGAAATTTGATAAATATCTGTTTCAAGACACATATAAAACTAGGAACGCTATTCAGAGTCATACCATTTCTCACCAACACCACAAGATAGACAATTGCCAGAACCCATCTGCTTTCTACATCTGCTATCCCCTATTTTTACCAATCTAAGGAAAGCAGATTTGGCTAACTTTAAATGTGCTACAACAAAATAGCCAAATTTGCCACATATTTCCTGCACAGATCTCATCACTTTCTTGCATTACAACTCAACTAGCTAGAACTGCCCCACTACTTAACCTATACACAGCTTATCATTGCCTACAAACTCATAGAAAGCCAGAAAAAATCCACTGCAGTTCAAAATCTACTTCTACCCTATAGCAATAATTGGGTCCTTTGTTTGTTCCTCAAATAAGTCTCTACTACAAATCACCAAGTCCAACAATAAAGCTGGGGACATAATTTACTCTCTCTATAAATCCAAATTTTGGAACGCTATCCCTCAACCAATTATATCGACAGTTATTCACTCTATTTTCAAAAAAACTACTTAAGACTTAAGACACATTATTTTGGTCATTAGCTTTCCACCCAACGTCCTTCCCACTCTTAATGACCAACATATGTAACTATATAATAGATGTAACAATATCATTTTTTGCTTACTACTACTCTACCTCCGCTCTGCCCCCAAACAAAAATTCTTTGATTCCTTTCTAAATGTACCTTTTCTCTATATGTAATAATCCTTCCATTACACTGCTCTCCTATCTCCCATTTTTCCTCCTCTATTATTCCCTCCCCTCTCCTGTTTCATCTCTGTTCTGCATGACCTAATAAATAATCACACTATAATAACTAATTCTCTTTTTCCTATCTTATAGCTAATTTCCAACCAATTCTTATAATCTATAAAGTCCTCTTGTCTCGTAGACATTCCCTCCTTAAGAAACCATGAATGCATCCACTGTAAAAGTATTTAAAGTCAAGTTTGTATAAAGCGTGTTCTATCCTTATTGTTATTTTCATGTTATCTACAAATTGTACTTTTTGCGCAACTAGTCTTTGTAATCAATGTAACTCTGTAATTTTGCTAATGTGTCTCTGGATCTTTTCTCACCAGTTGTCCACTGAAAATGGGCTCATACCCAGTCGGACATTCCCAGTAAACAAATGTCAAATAAATAAATAAATAAATAAATAAATAAATAAATCTGGTACTGATTGCTATAACAATCTGGGTGTATATACACATATCTGATTTTTCTTTATTTGATGTAACTATTATAAAAAAGTGTATTATTATTAATGAGACACATGTTTAGATTTTTATCTATATGAGATGAAGAAAAGATCTTTATAAGATGTACATCCGACCTGTTTTACACTATAACAATACTTTTTGCCAATATAATAGGCAATGATTAGTTGTATTTGAGTCTGTTCAAAGAAAAGTTAAAAAACAAATACCTTCAGTTCATCACTTATCTTATACTGATGAATGCAAAACTCTAAATTTATTTACTGTCCATCATAGGCTTAGAAGAAGAAAAGCTACAAGTGCACATACAATTTTTAGGGGTGAATTGCTGCAACTTGTATAGAACATCAATCTCTCTGTTAACATGAGAAGACACTGATATAAGATCAAGAGTATTACTTTTATTGCAAACCATAATTAAGATGGAATTATATAACTCAAATGATTCCTAGAATTTGAATTATATACCTACTGATATTAGGTTGTCGCTCAGTACTGAGCATTTTAGAAGCAAATTTGATCACTGGCTGGGAGATAATGTATATGCAAATTATTTTAATGCGTCGGTATTCTTTATGACCTAAAGGCTGGAACACTGAAATAAACATATGAGGTATCTATAACCTACTGAGTGACATTACACATATTGAAGTATTAGTCATGCTGAGACTCAAAATATCACGCAAAAATCTAACTGTTAATGCTTCACAGAGTTATGTGGTCTGACACTGAAGTAATGCAGACAAAAATACAAAGGCTTCAATGTGCGGCCCTTGGCCTAAATACAAATGCACTCACCGGGCAGACTGATATGGAGAAATGGGTCTAATTAGAAGCACAAAAAGGCTTCTTAGCGAACACAGAAACAGCTACACATATTCATCGAATCGCATTTAAGCGATTTGATGAATATGTGATAGGGCAAGGAGATAGTTGGCCAGCTTCACGGAGTTGCCTTTTCCTTCCTTATAGTGTTATCTCAGAGTTGGTATATTTAGTTAGGGGGTGTGGAGGGAGAAGTCCACCACCTGTTTATGGTTTTAAATGATTTTTTTTTAGCAAATGTCCGCGCAAGTTTTTTCCCTAGGGAAAAATTTGATTATGTGGCCATTCTCTATTGTTAGGTTTCGTGCATTATGTGTTGACTTTTATGTAGTCGCACATATGCACTTTCAGTCTTATAATATAGACCGGAGAAATAGCAACTTCTGCTTTTGAATAAGAGGTGCATTATCTGGTGTAGCCCAAAAATTCTCCTGCACTTTAGATGGCAGAATACATATCGACTATACTCTGATGCCAAAGGGCTTAACTTAGTGGTCTGTACTCAACACTACATGCTTTTTATTTTTATGTCTAGCTTTCTGTTATCAAGTAGGATATGGCTAAGCAAATTTGTTGATGAATAAAAATATTGAGTCAGTGATCACAAAGGTTTCAGATCAACACATTGTGCAAAGTTATCTGGACAGCTTGGAGAGCTAGACTATGGATTGTAATAGGGAGTTTAATGTTAAAAATTCAAACATTATTCATATTGCAATTTTGAATCAGGGATTTCTCTTCATTTAAAAAAATACTTTCCTGGTAGAAGTTTATTGCAGAAGGGATTCAGGAATTAAGACAGATACATTTTTCTTTTGGTCCAGTCTTAATGAACATTACAAAGAAATGCTATTATAGCCTCATCAATTTACTTCAAACAATAACTATAGGGATGCTAATGTATTAATCCCAAGATTAAATCAGTGAGTAGATAGAATATGGTGTTTCATTTTGTTGTTATAAAAGCTGACAAATAAAAAGGCTAGAAAGGATATAAAAATGTTTTACCAGACAGATTTAGTGTGTCAAAAAGGTTAGTTATATAAAAATAGACTAAATACAGTATCATTATTTTCCATTAATTACTGACTCGCTAGAGGGATCTTATCATCTTTAAATGTATCCACAATGATATATTTAGGGCAACCTTAGGGATTAATATTAAGGAACATCCCTTATTAACCAGAAATAAAAGTCTGTGGCTGTCATGCTGGTAAGCTACACATTCTTACTATAGAGCAGGTATGCAGTGGAATGCCTTAGCATTAAGCATTAGGGAAAAAAAAACTCGTACAAAAATCTGGATAACTGGCCAAGCAATAGAGTCTATGACTCTTCTTTAATAAGTGGAAAGCTCTTTGAAGGCCTTATATAAGGCCATGAGTTTGTAAGTATAGCACACTAAACACTGAAATGTAGTTTTGTCCTCTATTATGGTAACTTCCCTATTAATGTTATATATGAGTTGGTTGTGCCTCCTATTTAAGTCTATTTTCCTAGCACCAACCCAGTTTCCCATTTTACATGGGGTCAGGGTGTCACATCAACATTAGTGAATGTGGCTAAGTCACTCAGAGCTAATGATGTGTCATTACTTTGCATTTCATTTGCATGACAAATGTTGGCATTCATCCTGTACATATCAATAGCTACATAACTATTAAAGTTCTACACCTTTCAGAATGACATATACAAGGTACTTCTTAGACATTCAGGTAACTAAATTCTGAGCTGTTACTCACAATGCAATAGTAAAGATAAGAGAAATGACACATAACTATGTAAATATAACATCAAAATTAAGTAACTGGGAACAGAGTTCGGCTGACATGTTTACCAAAATAAGTAGCATAAAAACTAATTATATAGAACAGACAGAAAGACTAATTCTGGAAGACCATCAAACACGTTCTGTCACTGTTCATTATCTGTTGTCAATAAGTAGGCAGTACAGGCCTGGAATGTAAAGAAACATTACATCTCTATCTGAATGAATGACTGGATGATTTTTTTTTAAATTTGTTAATCAGGTAGGCCCTGTGGGCACAATTATCCCACTTCAGGGGCAACCTAGAGCTCTGCCTGGTTAAGTGAGTTGCTCAGAAACTTTACAAAAAAAACTTTAGTTAGTATTTCTAGACGAATGCCATTGAATCTGAAAGAGACCATCTTCTATTCTGTTTTTTAAATCTACGACTGCACCTCTCACTTACCTTCAACCAGTACCCAAAAAAGTTTTATAAAAACTCCAGTCCAACTCAAGGCTCCTGCAATGTTGATAGCTTTCTTACTCAAAAGGCAGAAGCCATTGTCAACAGAGGGAATATGTTCACTTTCTTGTCTTCTGTTCAGTTGAAGCCTGTTGGGTAACATTACAACTGTAGTTTACTGTGACATGCTCCTTTTACTTGTCTGATTTTTTCCACATCTGTTGCATTTAGCCTTTTTATAATTGATTACTTGTAGTGAATGATTCTTGCTCTTAAAATGGTACCATTTTTTTTACCTTTTTGTAGGATTTGGCTGCATTTTAACTTTGCATATAACACCAACTTGTTTTTTTTCCTTCCTCAACAGTTGCATATCTCTCCCTCTGTTCTCCAAAATGAACACAATCTCAAATGCATTTGAAAACAATAAATTTGATGCAAGTAATATATTTCTGTGGTAATCTTTACTATAAATCCCCCACACAAATCTATTACTAGAGATTTCCACCAGATTCAAACCATTGTTGTGACTTATATTGCTTAGTTTCCTTTCACTAACATGCTGTGTTAGGTTTCTGGCTGCAGTGATTCAAATATAATATTTTTGTATCACCAGACATTTGGGCTAAAAATGTCCCTTCAACATTTAAAAAAATTGGTTGTAGAAGTTATCTACAAAATGGAATTCAGAGTAATAAATTTGGGGATGGACCTTTAACACTAAGTAATAATGCCACATGCTTCTCTAGAAGAATTATTATTCACCACAAATAAATATATATATATATATATATATATATATATATATATATATAATCTCTCTTTCTGTATACATATACATACACACATACACACACACATATATATATGTATATATATATATATATATATATATATATCTTTATATATATATTTGTATTCTTATTGTATATGTGGAGTATCATTCCATCATGGATTTAAATTTATAATTTCTTCCCAGCTTAGTCATCTAAATTGTAATGCTTTCTTTTTTTATGTTATATGTTTTGAAGAAATTCCATAAGTAACAAGGGAGAATGAACACTTTTCTGCTACCACATCACACATAATGTGTGGCCTAAACTCAGATTAAAATGTACTGACCTACTGCTTACATGTACAATCACTTTACATAAAGGTATGCAGACTCTGTTTTATATAGCTATGTACCCAGCATAGTATACCACAGGTCTGGCTGATATACTGCAGTCAGGAAAATCAATGCCCACCAATAATGTACTTAGTAAAAATAATGGTGTGGCTGAGTAGAGAGTGCATAGGCAAAAAAGCTGGCTGAGCTGACTGCAAAATTAAATACTTTAGATTTTACTGATATAGGGGAAGGTGGGGCTGGCAGGAGGACAGGGATGAAAACAAGTCAGCTATTGTATGAAATCAAAAAAGACCAAAGAACTGGGAATAATTTGGTAAAGACCATCAAATAATAGGTTGGGTTGAGGCAAGGAAGATGTTTAATCTACAAGAGAAACATTATTGGTTATATCTAGGGATGGCATCTTAATATAAGGATTCAATGAAAGAAAGAGAAAACTGAACCTGCCCCCCATATGGTGGAATTTCTGTTAGAGCTAACAACAGGTACACTGACTTTGAAACCACTAAGTACAGTGTATAAGGGGTTAATGTAAAATTGTAAGGATTTGGTGGACAAATGAAGGAAAGAGTAGGAAAGACAACTAGAGATACATATTCAAAGTCAACAGTGGCAGAAAATATGTGCAGTCCCCATGCACACAACTACATTGATGGTTGTAAATGTTTGCATGGATATTTTTATACCCTGTCGAGATTACATAGGATTTAAGTGGCTGTTCCTTGTATTTGCTGGAAGTGTGATCAAAATCAAACAACCACATTGTTACACATTTTTTTGGGAATATAAAGTGTTATAGTCAATTACGTATTATCTGCAAGCATTATTAGGGAGGATCTTTACTGCTGATTTTAGGTTAACTAAGGAAATGTTCCTTCTTAACTGGAGTTAGGAAATGGGCATAGAGAGAAAAGTAAAAAATAAAAAGCTAGCATGCCTGATCTTGCTGGTGGCAAAAAAAAAAATGTATATCACAAGTAGATGGAGGACAGGAGTTTGTCCCAGATGAAACAAAATTTTAGAAACTGTCTGAGGTGACACAGGTGGAGCTTAGAACAGTGGCAGGGCAAGATGATCAGTCCAAAGACTAGCTAAAAGGCACTTATGGGAAACAATTTACTAAGATAGCATGCAAGCATCTGACCGGTGTGCCAGTTTTTAACTTTTGCTACATGATATTGTTAAATAATTAGAAGGTATACTGTTGGCAAAACAATCTGATGCCTAAATGTTTCAAGGAAAACATGAGACTCTGCTTGATATGTGGGATGTATTTTTATTGCTGTTGTAAAAGGATGCTCTACATAAGCAATGTTATTATTAAAATAAATAAATGCTTCGCAGTAGAAAACAAATTTAGCCAGTCCAAGATCTGACATTTTGAGTAGTGAAGATGCTAAAGAATGCACAACAAAATAGGTAATGTTTATGGTGGATAACAAACCTTCTACATTATGAGAAACCATTAAGAACCCTGAATTCCAGTAATTAGTGCTGGGTGTTATACTACTTAAAATTGAAAGCATTAAATGATGTCTGAAGATTAATAAGTAAAGCATTTAGAAGCAGGTGGGAGCTGCAACCAAGACTAGTATGCAAAGAGAGTTTAAGAAAATCATAAATGTTGTAACTAAGCTGTCAGATCCAAATATCAAATGTTTATATGGTACAAACGCTAATCCATGACAGGTGGGTACTTACTATACAACATCAGATGTTGATGTCATACATCACCATAGTTCAGAGGGATAAAGCACTTATTGCTCCCCGGATGACTTGTGTTTGAATAGAAGCATGGGTGCTTGACAGACCAGATGGAGGATAATAGGTGCAAGTGGCCAATACGGTCTCACCCATCCAAGGGGGAAGGATTGTGCCTAGGCTTACTGCAACAGCAGCACTAAAAGTCTGGAGAGTACAACACTGATACAGGTCTACCACCTGAGTTGGAGGCTGTGCATGCACCTCCCAGATGCAATGACTGTGGAGCTCACATGACTGCCATGGAGTGACAGGAGGGTACAGCACACGTCCCCAGCAGCAGTGTGATGCTACACCAGCATCTTCAGTCTCCTCACTGGACCTGCAACTGGGATGGGATGGGATGGGTTGGGTTGAGTTGGGTTGAGCCTGAGGAGGGCTGCAGTGGAACTGATAGACTCAGTGAAAGAGGAGAGAAGAAAGTGACAGCTTTTGGTTGGTTAATGGCAGGGGTTGGGAATAAATAATGTGCTACTACCTTCAGTAAGGTTAAAAACTGAAATTTTTTTATCATTAGTTTTAGTTCATGCTACATATGATCTCCAGTTCTGAAATTCAAACTGAATGCAACAAACCAGATCAGATAATATGACAAGAAAATCTTTACCTAAACAGTAAACTGAGTAAGGTAAAAAAATATACAGTCAAATGCAAACAGTCAATAGCTCTGAGAGAATGACTGTTAAGATGAGCTTTAAAATTTGGAGCTGTGTTGCTGGGTCGAGATCAAGTCAGAAGTGGAATGATAGAAGAAGCAGACTGCTTCTAACCTCCAGTTAAGTAGTAGAAAATGTGAATTAAAATGCAAAGGCAGAAGTAAAATGTAAATGTTAAATGCTGGGTTATCAGAAAAGTAAACTATAGACACCATGGGAACAGAATTATTCTATCCTGAAGCTGCACTGATCTTGGATTAAGAAAGCTCATTGTAACTGTCTATATTTTTAAAATGCCTTTCTTCTTTATAATTTTGGTAAACTAATTTTAGTACAATATTACTGTTTAAGGCAACTTGTAGAATTTGAACTAATCCTCACAATGAAACACCATATGGGAAAAGTACTAAACATTCCCTAACTAGTATGCCATGTAGTTGAAGTAATTAAATGAGTATTTATGAGTTAATATTACTATTACTAAACTAATTGTAGTCAACATACAGGAGAACTGATATTTTATAATCAATGTAAGGAAATATTCTAATCAATTAGAATTGCACAAGTTTAGTTTTAATAAGACTGCACTACAATATTTTCAGTGTCTGACTTTCCATGTGCATTAAAACTTATATGTGACACAAAGCAAGACAAGGCAGCAAGCATAGCAGATGTGGGAATCAGATGGATAATATTTCAGACGGTCAACATTAAAAGGACATCAAAGGAAAGCCTCCTACCGCCTTATTGAAAGGTAAAAAGGCTTTACATGTCTGAAAGGCCAATATGGTTGACACAGGGATTATTTGGCAATATTTATCATGGATTGTAGAATGTATTTCGAAAAAAAGTATGTGAAGAAACTATTGATTAATCAAATATTTTAGCCCTTTTAATGACCAAAAGCAAACAAAAACATTCACTACTTATCAGTAAACTATTGTGAATGGTGAAAGAAAATATGGTGAAGTCACAGAGATAGCTGTGAAGAGTGCTTTGACAAATTATGCCTCTAATATGAACGCAATGTTGATAGGTTTCAGTGGTGTAATCTGGAACCTATTTAGACTCAGAATGCTGGAGATGGAGTGACCGTCTGGAGCTGTGACAATTATCACAGTTTAATCCCAAACAGTAAGCATGGGCTTACAGTTATACTCAGGCCTAAATTTAGTACACTTGTATCCCACTGTACAGCAGCTTGGCAGTAAAAGGACAATGTTCAAACTGCTCCTTTATGAACAACATTTTTGACACTAATTTAAAAATGACTTTAGCTATTTTTGAGATGCATATAACACTTACCTCTCAACCTCTTAGAGCAAAAAATCTGGACAAAGCCTTAAATGATGGGGACAAATGGGGACAGATTTTAAATATTGCTCTTACAAACTTAGAAAGTTTGTAGAGTAATAGGTTTTGCATTAGTATGAATTTTCTGAAGGATGTGGAGTCTTAAACTCAAATATCTGTCATAATTTAATGACTTCAATCCTCAGCTATTTGCCAGAAAGGTGCAGATTTTAGGAGGAAGACACCAAAAATATGAGGCAAGAATCTGGACATTCTGTGAAAATCTGTACAGTTGAGAGGTATGGATATCATTAATATGGTATCAAACATCCTAATTTCCTCACTGACTTTAACTGAGCAATAATGATTAATAGTTGTTCCCTCTTCTGAAATCTATATTTTGGACTACCACATTATTTGATGACAGTACTACTACAGACTTGTATTTCAGTCTTCCAGAATGTAGTTTGTTATATTCTCTATGAATCACTGAAAGACACTGGTTATTCAAGGAACAATGTGTCACAAATGATGATAGCTACAGGTTTGAAAAGTTTACAGTAAAGGGCAATTTAAGATATGAATCTGAGTACCATAGAAAAAAACGTTTGCAGACTTGCACTCTAAGTTTAAATTAGATGATATGGTTCCATTTGATCAAATATTAACTTGCAAAATTCACTTCTGAAAACTGTTTTAAGCATGTTTTCCATAGCAGGAATTTCACATGACCAGTTCAAAATTTTTATAATTCAGCCACCACTTATAAAACTGTGGTGTAGTACACAAACTCCAAAACTTTAGTGCTGCTCTCCCATTCACCTTAATGCAGTTTTCTAGTAACTTCTACTGCATACCCTGTGAGTTACCTCTACAGTGCAACTTATGAGAGAAACCTTGAGATGCACCTGCTTAGCTGCACTTGTTATCTTGTCTGGGAGGGGTCTTGTATCATGTCAATGTTGTTTTGTTGTACATTTTGTATATTTTATACTCTGTGACAATACACTTTGCCCCAAAGATCTAACTACAGGGCATCTTATATCTGCTGAGACAATAATAACTACAAATGCATTACTGTAGTAATGTTTTTTTAAAAAGGTACTACCTGTCATGGCAACACTGGATTTGTACACACTTGGTATGATAATGTGCTTGGTACACTGCAGTACTGGTTGTTGTATTACTCTGTGTGCGATACATGAAGACTCAGTCTTAGGTTCATAGGTTGGTACTAGGCTATTGGCCCTAGGGCATATACAAGCCTAGGCATAACACTTTCCTGGCTATTCCTCCCCACGAGTTTACTTCCCTTATGCCATGCTGGTCATACTGTTACACAGACACAAACACACAGACACACACACGCTTCACCCTACTTCTTTCTGATTAGGCAACACTTCTGCTGTTTCTATGCTCTGGATTTCTACTGCAAATACTCTACTTTTAAAATGATGGCATGCAACTAATGATGTATTACATGTCCTTCCATTCATTAACTAGCAATGCATTACATGTCCTTCCATTCATCAACTTGTGCAAAATTAGAGGACAGCCTGCCTGTGGCAGATAAATAACATGCTGCTTCACCATTCTCTTTAGACTGCCTGTTGGGGGCACTTCCAGTCCATACCACCTTTTATTATATCTTTTTTCTCCCAGTAATCACCATGCATACACCACTCCTCTCCACTGCAATATTGCTATCACTATGTTTCCTCCATGCTCTAACATCCTCACCAACAGTATTAACCCCTTATCATTATACCCCTATTAACCCCTTATCATTATACCCCTACCCATTACCCACAGCTATAACTTCTCCTATACCCAACAACCGGTTATTAACCCCTTATCATTATACCCCTACCCATACACCGAAATATAACTTCTCCTATACCCAACAACCAATACTCATATCTGCATACATCCTCCCCATGAATGTACAACTCCCCAAAATAAAAAAATCCCCCTCCCATTCCATAATATCCACAAATAAATCAAAATACACTAAATGCTACCGAATAACTATCAAACCAAACTACTATCCTATTTCACTACTTCCATCAGGTGATATCCACCCTAACCCAGGACCCAGTCCTAACACTATCAATCCTCACAATAACTTATCAACCACAAGTAATTTACCAAAAAAAAAAAAAAAAAAAAGCAAACAGATCTGCTTTTACTCTATAAACACTTGAAGCATACTTAATAAAATTAGCCAACTTCATGCTTGGATATCTGCTCAAAACCCAGACATTATTTCCCTTAAAGAAACATAGCTTAAACCACAAAACCTAGATAAGGACATACTCCCTCCTGGATATAATATAATATGGCTTGATCACTCTAATAAAAAAGGAGGAGGGATTGCAATTGTATACTCCAACAACCTCACTTTTACATACCCAAAGCTGTCTATACCTTCCTTTTCTCCCACAGAATTACTGGTAGTAAGCCTCAAGCTCAATGACTATACTATTATTGTCATATCTATCTACATTCCACCAGGGGACAACATTCCCTTATTGGAAGGCATTCTCTCCTACCTCTCCCACAACTTCCCTAATAAAATTATCCTCCTTGGATAAATTGGGAAACACTCACCAGTCGTAACTCAACATACCATATAAATCTCATATGGCTTTTTGCAACTTATCGCCCAGCCTACTCATACCAGTAACACTCATTCTACCAGTACACTCATTAACTGGATTCTCGTCTCAAATCCCTCTAAATACCATAGTCCTGAAACACACTCTGACTCCCTGAGTGACTGCTCTCCCATAAAGGTACTTAGACATACCTCCCACTTATCTAAACCACATACATGCATAACCTGTCGTAAATTATCCAAATTCAACCCAGAAACTTTTAATAATCTCCTACTCGGAATAAATTGGAACTTCCTCACCCAGCTCCTTCTTGATGAAGCAGTTCAAGCTTTTAACTCAACCTTCCTAAATATCTTAAACTCACTAGTCCTATGACAGAAAGTAAGGATAAAAGCTACTATATCTCCTTAACTATCTAAGAATACTCACTCTCATGACAGCCAGAGATTGAGCCTGAAAAACCTGGACCCAAACTAAACTACCAGCAGATCTGCAAAAGTATAAAGAACTGAGAAATAAGACAAAAAATGTATTGATAAAGATAAAAAAGTTTTCTACTATAACCCTCCAGCTGCCCTAAAATCAGATCCAAAAAAATTCTGAAATGCCATAAACCAAATACCTCATCCTGGTAATCCTACTTCACCTAATCCACCTCCTGACAAATCTCCCAAAGAGACTGCTAACTCCTTCAACACCTATTTCAGTCAATAGCCAAACTTTTCAATCCTAATCTAAAATACTCCAGTAACAATGTTCCAAACTGGTAGGAATCTCTACCCACAGCCAACTCTGCAAACTCTTTTTTTCCTTAAAGCAGTCCCTACTGTTTATACATCAAAACCCTCCTTTCCAAACCAAAACCATGCTCTGTTTCGGTTGACAGTATCCCATCTTACTTTCTTCAGATTGTTGCTCCCTCTTTTGCTTTGCCAGTATCTATTTTAATCAACCGTTCCATCTCTGAAGATAAAGAACCTGCTATCTGGAAACAATTCTACACCATAACTATTTACAAAGGTGGCAATTCCACAGAACTCTCAAACTTCAGGCCAATAGCTATCCTCTCCCCTCTGTCTAAAGTCTTAGAAAAATGTATACATACACAAGTAATGCAATATCTTATACAGGGCACACTCCTCACTACCATAGTTTCCAACCCAAATGTAGTACCGCTACAGCTCTACTTTCCTTTCTCAACACCATTTCTATACTTAGAGATAATCATAAAAATTTCATGTTTATTCCTTGACCTCTCAAAAGCCTTTGACACTGTCTCACATCCCCTGCTACTAAATAAACTCTCTGATCTCAACTTCTCTACTACAACAATAGCATGGTTCTCTAGCTATCTCACTGACTGACAGCAATCAGTAAGATGACACTCCTCACTATCATCTTCCCTTCCAGTGAAAATGGGTGTTCCCCAAGGATGCATCCTTGGACCACTACTTTTCAATATCTTCACCAACTCACTCTACTTCTCTTGTCCACAGTCCTCATTAGTCCAATATGCAGACGACTCCACAGTTATCATCATTGCTAACTCACCCTCTGAACTTCTAACAGCTACCCAGTCTTCTTTCAACTTTGTTGAAACCTGGCTCACCAATAATCAGCTCACCCTTAATCCAAAATAAAAACAAACTCTTACTCTTTCTCCCTAAAACTGTTACTCATATCAAATCTACTTTTCAAATAAAATCACTAAATCACACTCTCATAGTTTCTGACTCTAGTACTAAACTCCTTGGTGTAACCATTGATCAGCTAAAATTTGACTTCCATATAAATAACTGTATCAGGAAAACCCATCAAAAACTAGGACTTCTCTACAGAAATAAAAAATTCCTAACCCCTGAATCTAGAACTACAATCACACATGCTTATCTTTTGCCATGCCTAACATACTGCTCCCAAATACTCACAAATCTTAACTCCACCTTACTTAGCAAACTTGAATCAACCTATCACAAAATAGCCAGATTTGCTGCACAACAAACCTACAAATCTCACCACTGTATCTCTCTCAAACATCTAAACTGGCTCGAACTACCACATCTCCTACTCCTCTCTCAGCTCCAAATTATACACTCCATTATTTATTCACCATCCTACTGTCCAGCACTAGGCACCATAATCTCCCATTATGTCCCATCCAGACTATTCAGAAGCTCCACCCAAGACCTTTTACAAATTTACAAGCCCAAGTCCAAAATAGGAGCCATTACATATGGCTACCATCCCTCTATTGCTTGGAACAAACTCCCACAAGAAGTTAGATCACTTTCACATCCTAAAGTATTCAAACTAGCCACTAAAGAGTACTTAAAAAGTCACTTGATTTGTACCAGTTCTCAGCCTCCTTGAATATGCCTTCACTAAATAACAAACCTAACTTCGTCTGTCTTACCATCATTTCTTCTCCTGTATACTAAAGCATTTACAACTTAAACTAGTCTACCTCATCTTTTTTTACCCAACACTATCTCCTTTCCTTCTGCTGCAGTATTCTTCATAACATTTTTATAGATCATTGTAACTGCATATATATGATAACATGTTATACAAGTTTTATTATGAATGATTATAATGTTAACTGTGTTTGTAACGGTTATATATTTTTTGTAACTATGTTTTGGAGTTTTTCTCCTCGGGCCTCTGCTGAAAAAGAGCATTTGCTCAGCCAGACAATCCTGGTTAACAAATGTAAAATAAATAAAATAAATAAATAAACATGTGCTGCAGTATGTAGCTACTGCACATTAGCTTAAAAGGTCACACCGTAATGGAAAGTAGGAAGTAGGGAGGTGGAGAAGTCACAGTACAAGGATAGCAGAAGGGGGAAACAAGGATATTAAGGGCAGCAGAAGCTAAACGTGAAAGGAGTTGGAAGGAATCAAGAAGGAAAGCAAAGGCTTTTTCAGGTACACAGCAGGAAAAGGAAAAGATGAAATAACTGGCCAGGCTGAGCAAATATAGACGGGAGATCACAGAAAACTGGAAAACAGAATAGTTACTGACTAAAAACTTTTGTTTTATTCTTCATCTTTCACAAATGAAAACCTGAGAAGACAAGGGACAAATGGGTGAATAGTGGACAAATTCCAGAACACAGGGGGAGGGGGACTGGATACTGTTAAGGAGCATAAATCATAAGGATCAGATGGTTTGCCTCCCAGAGTCCTTAGAAGATGTGTCCAGATTGGTTACTGACCCATGCATGAAGATACTCAGCAGATTACTTGCTACTGAAGAAATACCTAAGGGCTGGAACACTTCATGTGTGATTCCTTTGTACAAGAATAGGAGATGTTAAACTAGAGGGAAACACATGCCTATTAGCTTAACAGGCAGTGGCAGCAAAAGACAAGGCCAAAATCCTAAAGGACATGCTGGTAGTGTTTCTTATGGGTAAAAATCTCCAGGACAAAACCACTGTGGTTTCATGGCCAGAAGAAACTGCTCAAGCTGATCCACTTTTATGACTGAATTACAAATGAACCTGATTGGCAGCACTAGTAGGTATGTTTTACAAAGACTTCAGCAAGGACTTTGGCTTGTTCTCAAAGAAACAGCTGATGAGAAAACTGAAATGGCTAGGGATAGGAGCATGACTAAGGAAGTGGATGAATGAGGAGGCACAAAGGAATTTGGTGAGGTGGAGTGCTACAGGAGGTCTGTTGTGGGCCCAGTACTCCTCAGTGTTTGTCTAAGGCATATTTGATGAAACAGAGAGCTAGTTCAATAAGATAAGAGAGTCTTGGGAAGGATTTGGAATTGTCTGAATAAATGTGCAGAAATCTGTCAGTTAAGACAAATGAAAGCAAATGCAAAGTACTTAACTTAAGCCACAACAAAGCTAGTGTGAAGTATCAGATGGAGAGAGTAGCACTTATTGCAACAGAGCAGGAAAAGGATAGATAGTGTCAAGTACACCTGAACTGGGCTGAAAGGGGCAGAGTAAAATGGCAGTGCCATCAGAAAAGAAAACGCAGCGCTGGGAACTCAGCAAAGTGGATTCCATAAACGGATGTAATGCTTCCATTCTACAAGGCTGTTATCTACCATGCCTTAAGTACTCCATGCGTTGCTGGAAGTTAGATAAGGAATGAGATAAGAGGAAGGCGGAAGCAATGCAGATGAAAGTCATGAAAAACATCAGTGGGATGGAGGGGAAGGCAGATGACCAGAAGCTAAAGGAGCTGCAGCTCGTCTCACGAGTCCAGGTAAAACAAGGGGACGTGATATGTGAGGGCAAGAACATGTCAGGGAGATGTGAAAGGCTTCTCTGAACCAGGAAAGAAAAAAAAACAGAACTAAAGGGTGCAGGCATTAGATTGTAGGAAATAACTACTCTATGGATATTCAGAAATACATACATCTTTGACGACCTTTGTGAAGAACAACCTATTGGAATAAGTGGTGGAAATATAATTCATACAGGCTTTCAGGTGGGCATAGGACAGGTGAAGAAAGCAGAAGAGGAAGCTAGGGTTATACAGTCTTAGATGCACTTAAATTGCAGACCATTTTTTTGTTATTTTCCACCATCAAGCAAATGTAAAATAACATGAATTCGTTTACACAACTATAAAAGTTGTGATATAGTGCCAGTAGTAGTGTATTGTAAAATAATATAAATGCATAACACAACTATAAACGTTGTGATACAGTGCCAGTAGTAGTGTAATGTAAAATAACATGAATGCATTTACACAAATATAAACTTTGTGATAAAGTGCCAATAGTTGTGTAAGGTAAAATAACATGAATACATTTACACAACAACTATAAACATTGTGATATAATGCCAGTAGAAGTGTAATGTAAAATAACATGAATACATTTACACAACTATAAATGTTGTGATAGAGTGCAAGTATTAGTGTAATTTAAAATAACATGAATGCATTTACACAACTATAAACATTGTGATACAGTGCCAGTAGTAGTGTAATGTAAAATAACATGAATGCATTTACACAACTATAAACATTGTGATACAGTGCCAGTAGTAGTGTAATGTAAAATTACATGAATGCATTTACACAAGTATAAAAGTGGTGATATAGTGCCAGTAATGGTGTAATGTAAAATAATATGAATGCATTTACACAACTATAAAAGTTGTGATACAGTGCCAGTAGTAGTGTAATGTAAAATAACATGAACCATTTACACAACTATAAACGTTGCAATATAGTGCCAGTATTAGTGTAATGTAAAATAACATGAATGCATTTACACAACAACTATAAACATTGTGATCTAGTGCCAGTAGTAATGTAATGTAAAATAACTTGAATACATTTACACAACAACTATAAACATTGTGATACAGTGCCAGTAGTAGTGTAATGTAAAATAACATGAATGCATTTACACAACAACTATAAACATTGTGATCTAGTGCCAGTAGTAATGTAATGTAAAATAACTTGAATACATTTACACAACAACTATAAACATTGTGATACAGTGCCAGTAGTAGTGTAATGTAAAATAACATGAATGCATTTACACAACAACTATAAACATTGTGATATAGTGCCAGTAATGGTGTAATGTAAAATAATATGAATGCATTTACACAACTATAAATATTGTAATACAGTGCCAGTAGTAGTGTAATGTAAAATAACATGAATGCATTTACACAACAACTATAAACATTGTGATATAGTGCCAGTAATGGTGTAATGTAAAATAATATGAATGCATTTACACAACTATAAATGTTGTAATACAGTGCCAGTAGTAGTGTAATGTAAAATAACATGAATGCATTTACACAACTATAAACGTTGTGAGACAGTGCCAGTAGTAGTGTAATGTAAAATAACATGAAGGCATTTATACAACTATAAATGTTGTGATGCAGTGCCAGTAGTAGTGTAATGTAAAATAACACAAATGAATTTACACAGCAACTATAAACATTGTGATGTAGTGACAGTAGTAGTGTAATGTAAAATAACATGAATGCATTTACATAACAACTATAAAAGTTGTGATATAGTGCCAGTAGTAATGGACTCCTCATACTTCCTAAAAGGATGGACCCATATTAGTGCCCTGTTATAGTAAACAATGCTGAAATTAATCTGCTCTACTATCACTATAGTCTGTTTGCATTGTGTTTCTTTAAGAAACTTTTGGACAATGGAGTTTTTCCACATGCATTAATAATGTGATACTGCATAACTTTCACTGACTCTGTGAAAAGTGAAGACAAGGGGTACAGATTATATTACGTCACATTCTCCAAATGTGGATCTAGAATGTTTTATCAAACTGAAACCCACAGAGTTTTGTTTCAGTGAAACCATTGCAGCAAGAGAGTACTTACAAATTGATCAAACACTCAAAACAGCCAATACAAGATATTACTCAACAACATGAATAACAAACATAAGGCTACTTAATTTATTCAGTCCAAAGTCTCTACTAAGTAATCATCTTGATGAAACATTTTCATAGAAGGCAACTGAATTACAAACAAAAATAACTGAGATCCATAAGATGTAAACAAAATTGCATAGGTACTAAGTCTATAATATGTATTTTTCACAGAAATAAGTGAGTCATATTCACAGCAGTCAATGGTCTAAAGTGCATATTTTTCTCTACTAAAGTATTACATTAATGTTATAAAGCCTAGTACTTTAATATATGCAACTTGGGCGGCCGCGGTGGTGCAGCAGTTAGGGTTGCCGCCTCACAGCAAGAGGTTCTCCGGTTTGATCCTCGGCTGGGGTGCCTTCTGTTTGGAGTCTGCATGTGTTCTCTGTGGTCGCGTGGGTTTCCTCCGGGTGTTCTGGTTTCCTCCCACATCCCATAGACATGCAATAGGTGGACTGGATACTCTAAATTGGCCCTAGGCATGAGTGCGTGCATGTGTGTGCCTTCCATGGGAGGTTGGGTGACAGGCTGGCAACTCAACACCGTAAAACTCCACTGCCAATTATGAGTGGACAGGGGATCTGCTGTGGCAACCCCTAACCGGGAAAAGCTGAAAGAAGAAAAACTTTACTATATTTAACTTCCCTTTTGTATATATTGTGTCATTATGAACAATACTTGTTTTCATTCAAATGTTTGAAATATTATGGCAAATGTTATTGTGTAAAATTATTTGACCTCAACATGGACCATCCCACCTTCCCAGTTAACAAACAAAATATAAAATAGTCTTCTCAACAGAAAACTGCTTTCAAAGTAAAATGCATGCTTTTGTTTTCCATAGGGTGCAGGATCCCCATACTTTCTCTTGGGGGGCTTGCCCCCTGTAACTACTTCACTTCTATAACAAGAAGATGATGCCCTTATGGAAGTGGAGTACACTTGGTCTAATCTTACATACTCATCAGTGCAAAACTGTAAGTAACCAGATAAAATAACACAGCAATGTAACAGCATGCTGTACAAGTCCAGAAACAGTAAAATCTCTGTTTTTAAACAATAAGTGAACACAGAAAGCAGCCTTTACTGTTTCAATTTATTTGATGCAAACTCAAATCCCACTTTATCAAATCATACAACTACCTTTAAATTATTTGACAAGCAGCATTTGCATTAACTTGCAGCAAATACTATTGCAAGAAAAAAGGTGTTGTCTTCTTGCTCTACAAAGCAAGTTAGTACTCTGGCCAATATACCTGATTGGTCTTGAAAAAGGGTGTGCGGAATAGTTAAGAAGTGATTGGGCATTTATCATTTTAAATTGTCTTGAGTGGAGTCATACCTTACAATCTGAAGAAGGCTGAATAGCCGAAAGCGCTTACCGGATAGAATCTCCACATTCTTTTTATATTTTAGTTTTTATTGTTTATTAAAATTGTTTTAACAAAGTTTTGGTTTGCCGTGGTGCCATATTTAAGTTCTACTTCTGCTAGTCTTCTTGCTTAGTCTTTTGACATCCTAACCTTAAATGGTTGATAGTAGGGGACTGTGACATTAAGGACAATAACCTTTCATCATTCTAGCAACTGCAACATCTGCATATATTACTATTGATATTTTGTAATCACACAGAGTTAAGGTAGGTGTATTTTAAAATATTCTTTGTTTGGCTGCTTCTCCACAACATCATGCATCTTATCTATGTGACACTGTCTCATTACAGATTACGTAAATCCCCTACATCATGCAATGTCTGTTATGCATCTGAGACACTGATTTACATGACACAGAGCCCAAAGTTTTAGTAATTAAAGTCTGGATATATCTGTTAATGCATGGAAAACTGCTCTCTTTTGTTTTACAGATGGATTTTCGTGTACTACTGCTATTTCTAATAACCCCTCAGTTGTCCAGGCTTATAAAGAGCCCCTGTACAAAATACAAGCTATGACTAGTGTATAGGTACAGATAAAATACAAGCTAAGACTAGTGTATAGGTACAGATAAAATACAAGCTAAGACTAGTGTATAGGTACAGATAAAATACAAGCTAAGACTAGTGTATAGTACAGAATAAAATAAAGACTATGACTAGTGGTACAGATAAAGATAAAAATACTAGACTATGTATAGGTGTATATAATATAATACATAAGAGACTAGTGTGATAATTACAGGATAAAATACAATACTAGGGTAACATAGTAAAAGACTAAAGGTAATACATAATAAGTGACTAGTGTATAGGTACAGAAGTAAGATAAAAATAGAGCTACAGATAAAATACAAGCTAAAGACTAAAATACTGTAGTATAGGCTATACAAGCTAAGACTAGTGTATAGGTACAGATAAAATACAAGCTAAGACTAGTGTATAGGTACAGATTTCACTTGTATGATTTCCCTTATATGTATCAAACTTTAAGCTTTCATTGCAACCAGCATTTTAAAACACAATGAACTGACCTATGTACAATGTCCTTTACATGTAACATGACATAATAACAGCACTCTATATTTCTATAAGACTGCCCTAACATACTGAAAAAATATTACACCTCAAGTCTCGGTACTTTTACAGATGTTATCTAATCATGTGTATATAGTAAGCACATACAAAACATTTACATCAAACTATCTGAAACAAAATATGACAACTAACTTTTTATTACATAAAGCTAAAAGTATAAGTATTCAATACATTTGAGTAGCCACCATTTTAAGCACTGAAGAGGGTTATCAAACCTTAAATAATGCATCCTGAGCTGTGGTAGTGCAGTTGGTGTAATTACAATGGTATTCAGACAGTCCAAGGTTCTAATCTTAGTTAAGGTGCTTCATTTTTTCTCTTCTTCACTGAAATGTGTGAGAGAAAAATGCTAAGTACACATCTGAGTATCCATAATTAATAGGTGTGTGACCAATAAAGTTATTGAGAAAGATTTGAGTGCCACAGTTCTCACAGGTGTTAGCTTCTTCACTGGCACAGCTATCAAAATAACCAGACTAACATTCTGATGATCCTGGCTTCAAACTCTAGTTGAAGTGTTTTGTGTTCCCACTTGTGTTCATATATGCTCATAAACCATGTTATCTATATGCCTGGAAGCGTGTAACAATTAATTATCTATGCGGCAACTGGGCTACATATGCGGTAAGATTAATTAGACTTGAGACACTTAGTTCTCAGCTGTCTTGGAAAACCAGCTGGTACGCTGCACATGGCATTTTAAAGGTTGTGGTTTTAAGCCTCATTTGAGATGCATCATTCCTTCTCATTCATGTTTATATGCATATTAGAACTATGTAAACCACAGTTCGAGGTGTCTAGAACACTGCACACAGGAAATGCATCACTTTTTTCAAATCTCAGAAAGAATGCTTGGACAAAGGGCAGAGCACTTTATTTCAGAATACCGCTTGTGACAGTAATACAGAAACAGGCTCACCTGCATTTACAAATACAAAGGTCAGAAGGTTAGAATAATCTATTGAAAATGTCACTGGATTACTGAAGCCTTAAACTAGACAATATTATTTTTCATTGATTTCCTTTAACTTTGATGGAAAGCAAGTATAGCTTAGCTAATAACCACAGACTTGTTCATTTATTTACTTACTTACTTTATGGGTTTGTTTAATTTGCAAACATGTATGTTAGCAACAGCAATACACTGAGTCCACCTCTTCATTATGATGCAATTTGATCATTTTTTTACTTATACAATGTCATCATGCAATGTCAAAGACTAATACAGCTATAAACAGAACAGAACTTAAGTTCATTTAAATCCTAGCAGCTGAATTACATGAACATGTAACTCCATTTCTTTAAGCAGCACCTAAATACTGCACCAAAACTGCCAGAGACATAAGAAGAAAGCAAGAAAGGATATGAAATCCTTAATGATGAATATTCCTACAATCTACAAATGCAAAAAAAGTGCACACCTGGCAGAATGCATGTTCATATAAATTGTGCAACTCAGGTGACTCAAAGACAAGTATGGCTGAAATCAGAAAAGACCTCATCATCATCTCATTAGCATGTTTGTGAATCACACACTACCACTGTCAGACCTGACCAGGCTAGCGTTTTCCTTGGTGGACCATGCACTGGGTTAGCTGAGGCACCCCCCCACTCACTGACATTCACAGACACATATATGCATACACAAACACACACATGTACCCTCTCATAGACAAACTAGCTCCCCTGACAGTCACTCCCCACAAACACACACATATTCAGATTCTTGACTCCCTAAATAATCTCACTAGTTAAATTGTCCAGGCTAATTCACATATTAGTGAAGTTTCATTCATATCTGCTCAAACATATACATCCACGCATCCACACTCATGCACATACTAATACCTCCTACGACACCAAGTGAACTTACCTACACTGCATGTACTCCCAAAACAGTGAATTGGTGACTGCCATGTTTTTAATGGCAGTCATTTTTTTCCTCCCAAAGTTAATTTTTCTTGGCTGAGCAAATTGTGAACCATGGATATTTTCAGGGGAGGGTGCATAGCTAATTGGCATTAGCCATTCTCTGGACTGCCTCATTAGCATGCATGTCTACCCACTGCGGCCACCATGAGGGGAAATCCTCAGTGCTAGAGCAGCCTCTGAACTAGTAAAGTTTAGCATGATGTGGAAAAATTCTGAGCTAGGACTTTCCCATTGCACTAAGTCCTTTGAATCTCAGTCACTATCGTGAGTAGCAGACGTTAAAGAGGCAGTAAAAAAAAAAAAAATTGTCCTGCATGGCTTGCTTGAGATGCAGCAAGATGGGAGAATAGTAGGCAGTCTTCAGTCAAAGAACAGTTAAATGAGTAGCTACAGACTTGTGGATGATTAATTGGTAGGCAGCCACAAAGGGCAGAAATCACTGGCACAAACCAGGCTGCATAGTCTACATTTCTGGATACCTGCATGAACTGGTGAAGGGTGCTGGATCTCTTGCCACTCAGCAGGAACCTGGTTAAACAGATACAGCACTGTCTGGTGCTTGAAAGAGCTAGCCACATGTTTCAAAAAGCGTTAGATGTGTATGACAAGGAAGTGTGGCTGAGGAGAGTGACAGTGGCTACAGCATGCATGTTAACAACTAAATGACACTGGTGCTACGGAGGCACCACAATGGAAAATTCATTACCGCTGAGTAGGGGCTGGATTAGTGTGAACAGTATGTACCAGAAAACTTACCTATAATCAGCCTGGGCATGAAGCTAGGAATCATATCAAGTATGGTGTACAAACATAGCCAGGTTTAGGCACCAGAGAACCATGAGGTCACTGGGGGGCCTCCAACCACAGCAAGTTATCGTATTTTAATATTTTGCAACATGTCTGTCAAACCAACAAAAGCTATTACATCAATGTTTTATACTTAATAAACCAGGTAGGTAATAACTCTTATTTATATTTCTTTTAAAATTCAAAGATATATCTGGTTATAGTAACAGTGTTTTATCAATAACAGGTTTCACAATTCCATTAAATATTTTACCACTGACATAGTGTCCCTGGCTTAGTTAAACCATGGTGGTGAGCATTTTCTCCACTAAGGCTACCCACATAGCCACCTTTAGGCACCTGCATTACCTGTTGCTGCAGGTGGCCCCCTTAATTGTCTTTGACTGTATGCGGGCCCACAGATACTGCTTCTGGTTGGAGAAAAAATGTATTACTTTCCTGATTACACTCTTTAACCTGAACAGGGCTGTGATATGACCCTGTTACTTTAAAGCTGATAAAGAATGTCAGCAAGTTGAGCACTAGAGAGATCAGCAGCCCAAGTGAATGATCTCAGTGCACACATTGGATTTTAAGAAGAACTGATGCATAGAAGGGTTTTCTCTTTCAGGGATTTTTATGAATACTGGCAAAACACTGGATACTATATGTCAAATATAATAGCAGAATAAATGCTCAACATCAGGGACATATTTTAAATATTACAGTAATTCACTTAAAAAGTTCACAGAACACATTTTGCATCAATATGCATCCTTTGGACAATAAGTAGTATAAAACTATGATGTCTGGATTTATTGACTATAATCCTGAATGATTTATAAGCAAATACAACTTTTTTGGAAAGACACAGCAAAATTATGAGCAAAATCAGGGATGGTCTGTGAAATCAAGGACAGTGCCAGGTATGCATTACTCCTCAGTGAGGTAAATAAAAGTTACTTACCCCTGCTGTTATTTGATGTCTGCTAAACAGCAGTCACTGACATAGCTCTCAACCTTCCATGTCCAAAATGAGGAACACTAGCCCTCATAACGTGGAACAAATGGGCAAAATGTGGAAACACATACCATGGGTTACTAACAGCAACTAGCTTCAAGGTCATAGGATGGTTAATATGCTGGTTTTACTTTTATAGAAGAGACCTTAGATATTAATTAATTAATTAATTTTTTACAATGGATTTCACTTACTTAAAAATTCACTGAATGTGTGTGACGACGTGTCTTCAAATGTTGAACTTTGAGTAACTTCGAGGAACACTTTTTTTAAGACCCCAAATGAGGTATGGTCACTGATCTGGTGTGGCAATACCAGTGTGTTGCACAATGTATTGCTATTTGATGAAATGAATGCAAAACTAGTATTGCTATGGCGTATGTGTGTGTGTAAAATATCACTGATTTTTATCTGTGCACACATTCAGTAATACAAGGCACATAAGTTATTCTTCTGGGTATCAGTAAAATGTGCAGCTAACAAGTAATCATATTTCAAAAGTAAGGTATAAAATATATCACATTCAGACATTTACATCTTCTAGAAGTCTGGTGGCCCCCACTTCCTAGGCTGTATAATTGGATAAAAGGGGGCTCTCTTAATTATCCTTAACTGTGTGGGGGCACCACAAAAGCTATTGCTGGTTGGGGAAAAATAAGTAAAAACAATGAATTAATTTTCTGATTATGCTCTTTAACCCGAACAGGGCTGTGGTATGACCCTGTTTGGATAAAGTTGACAATGACCTATGCTCTCAACCATACACATTCTAAAAGCAGCCTTGCTCAGATGTGTGTGTGTACAGAAAGTTGCTGTAGGATGTGTGTTTGGTGGGGGGGGGGGTTAGGGAGAGCCTGGGTATTGTATGGGGGTTAGGAGGTGCCTGGGTATTGTATAGTGATTACTTCTTTAAATTTGATCACAGTCAAAACTTAGAGGTGTGCACAGGAGGTTTTTATAGCTTGTGTTTGGGTGAGGACAGTGTGGTTATAATTTCTTGCACTTTTCTCACAGACCTCAGAGGTGTACAAAGATGGTTAATATAGCTTGTGCAAGGACAGTGTACTGTCTAGGTGCAACAAATTTAATACATTACTGTAATCATTATTTTTCACTTTCTTCACAATCACACATCATGCAGTTATACATGTGGCTGCCTTTGGGGGGGTTAGGGATGAGGAGGCATGCTGTGTATATGTATGTCAGCAGTCGCTTGAAATGCATGAATGTGAGCATGTGAACTTCTGCTTTCATACTAAACTAACAAGAGAAGGACACATAGGCAGTGTCTTTTTTTTTTTGGGGGGGGGGGGTTTGGCTGGCAAGCAGTATTCCCTGATAGGACCTGTATATACTGACAACAATTGGCTTGTTAGTTTATTGTGAGCTACTATTTTATCAGCTTTGAACTTATTTTTTTTCAAGGAAGATATTAGACAAACTCTTTTCTTATTCATGATTTTTGTTTAGGCCAGCTTTGGATTAAAAGGTTGGCAACATGCATTCCAGACCATCCATAACCCTTATGGTTTCTGGGGACACTGGTTTGATTAATTTATTTCCTAAATGGTTATTACTGTGATGTCTTGGTCAGGGAAGGTGTGTTGAAAGGATGCAAGAAAAAATAAAGCTGAACAAAAGTATATTTCTTTCCTTAATCATAATTTTTGTTCACATCATTAAATGAAAAGATTGTGTAAAAAGAAGAAAAAAAACTTTAAAATGAACTTGAGCAGATAGAAAGTTATAGGGTTGCCACCTTTCTTCGTGGCCAAAACTGGAGTAAAGCCACACCCCTCACGGCACTACTAACCCCGCCCATTCCCACCCTCTCTCCCGCCTACATTCCACTCATTTTGTGACATCACAATGACGCCACTCGGCAGGGAACGCCCTCTTTTTTTGTTCCTGCTGCCTGCTTTCGGCTGATTTACTATGCTTTTCTGTAAAAAAAAGCATAGCAAATCAGTTGATTTACAAACTCCGATAGTCTGTTTCCTTTTGGAAACAGAATACCAGAGTTTGTACAGTGTTTTCCAGACTAAAAGAGAATCAGTTTGATTTTTGGATAGTCTGGAAAAAAACAGAGGGGTGGCAACCCTAGAAAGTTATGCCTTCCTGAAAAAGCTGAAAAGGAAGAAAAAAGTAATGTGTATGGTATGGGGAGCCCAAGATGAGGGGATATAGAGAGGAGGACTGGAGGATGTATGGGGGGGCATGAAACAGTAAGCAGTGCCTAGATTTCACTGAAGCTCAGACCTGTATATGGAGTTACTGTAATGTATCATTGTTGCAACTAAATGCTAGTATAACTGTAAAGTCCTTTTGTGAGATGGGCCAACATAGGTGTGAGCAACGAAAGGGCATTTTAGCTACAGGTCAGTCTGTATGTACTATTCCTAAAATTTTGCAGCATGAACTAAAAGGTTCATAGGAGGCGTGACAATGGCAGAGTGATACTTAGACTGTAAGTGCCTAGGGGGCCCCCAACTTGACATTTGCTGGGGCCCCAAAAATGCTATCATCGGCCCTGCCTACAAAACCTTGTCTGAAGCAGACAAATTTGACCCTGCAGTTCCCAATAAAACAATTGGGCCTTATGGAGTCAGTGAATAAAGGAGTCAGACAAGTAACTGATTTTTGTGAATATTCAGGTATTTCCCTTACCTATGAGTAATGAAGACCTCAGAGGGGGTTATAATAAGCAGTCGGAAGTATTGTGGCCAAGCCCTCCATGTAAAATACTTGACTCATGTAAATTATACAAACCTATTCTCAGTCTTTTGATTGTCAATATCTAAACTTGGTCAGAAAGACCAATACGCAGGTTATGCTGATAGTTAAAGGAGGAAATTAAGCTAGACATCACATTAGTATGTAAAGGTTATAGATGGTTTTGGACTTGAGGGGCATAGTCACCTTTGAAAACTGCATGACTGGCTATGTATGTATAACATTTTGGATGCAACCTGCAAACTCTCTTGGCCTTGGTCATGGACATAAACTTGCACACTAATCGTATTAGTATCCATAATAGTAATAAATAATTTCATTTGTATTTCTCATTATGTGGTACCCATACATGCATGCAAAGTATCCATAGTTCTGTGATTAGAAAGGATGCTTGATCTGTCTTGTGTAGTTACTCTGAGTACAATATAACTCCCATTCAGCACACAGAAATTCACAGTGTGTACATATGTGAAGGGCAGGGGGTGGGCTACTAATAGAAAAATGGTGAGTCCTGCTGACCCTTTACTACTCTAATTAAGACTAGGGGGGAATAACATTCAGCAACAAGCCAATAACAGTTAATACTAAGTACTCTGTGTCACAGGAGCTGGATTTAATGGTCTCATTATTTGTAAAACATGAATCTTACCTATTCAAAATTCTGTCCACTATTTATACACCTAAAACACAGCTGCTTTGAAGAATTTTACTTAACAGTATATTTACTACAAATTAAACTACTATTAAAGCAATGAGTTAAGGAGGATGAGAATAAAAACACAGGCCTTTATTCTAGCCAACAGAGACTTGGCATTTAATCATTTTAAATGCAAAGCACTTTTTGTTGTCTCATCTCCCACCCAACTTGACTTTCATAAAAATTATACCAGGCTGGCAATGAGCAATGAAATTCTGTGTGTTAATGAATATCTTGCTAACATAAACTCTATTTACATATGACCAGAGGGCACCTGCTGCTGACAGGCGGCAAGAAGAAAATTAGGCCATGGCTCATAAATCAAAAAGAGTCAGGCCTTCACAAACACAAAGTCACATCTCTAGTGGTTCATACATGAACAGCTTGAACGCAGTAGAATCAATTACCACATGGGTTGGCTGGAACCTTCTGTTACAGTGCAGTTTGCAAGTATTTTATGATATGTTAAAGGGACAGAAACAGGGTTGCTAAAAACTGTAGTTTTAAAGTGTCTGAATTCTTATTGTGCAATAAAAGCCTCTAGTTGGCCAAAAGACAGCTCACAATGCCAAACAATGTGGTCATTCTTATTCTGAACAATATGTAATCATGTCATGCATTCCCATACTCTTCATGGGAAATAAAAAGGCACACATAGTGTCTTTTCACATTAAACCTCGAAATTCCCTTTAGAAAACAACTGCAAATACTTGCATATTAGATCAAAGTGGATTAATGGTTATTTATTACTATTATGGATACTAATAGAATTAGTGTGCAATGATTTATGCCCATGGCCTAGGCTGAGAGAGTATGTAAGTTGCATCCAAAATTTTATGCAACATAATAAAAATAACTCCTACAAAATTAATCCCAGTCCATGATCATATAGATACTATCGCTTACTGAGCAAAAAAAACAGTGATTGTGCTAAGACTCTCATAAATCATATATTACCTTAGACTGCATTTGTATATTTTAGAACCCCCATCTCACATTCTTATCTCTCTCTAGCTTTCCATCTTCAACATCATGGAAGCTGCATACAACAATGCCTAAAATGCCATATCAACATCTTAAAAACTTCCTCTCTTATAGTTTTTCCATTATTACAGCACAAATGCTTCAAAATTCTCCTACATATCTACGAATGGTAACATAAAACAAATTAAAAGAAATGCCACAGTTAGGCCTGTAACAAATTAAATTGTTTGAAAGGGTGGTGGTATAATTTAATTATGATGCAATATTTATTTACTGCATTTGTTTATTAGGATGATTTGTTTGGGTAGACAAGCTACCTATTTTTGAAGGAGGCCTGGAGAGAAAAGATCCACAATAAAACGAGTAAATGGTAAAACAATAGATAATACATTTTAGAAAATAAGTATAAATAAATTTTAGGTCGATAAATGTTAGTCAAAATTTGATAAAGGTTTTTTACACCTGATATGGCAACAGCACAGAGTAGAATAAAAAGTCATGTAGTGTTATATTTGAGGACAAGAAAATGAAAACTTTTTTTATACTTGACATATATTGCAATTTGTTGCTTTACATTCATGGCAGAAAAATGTTTGTAAATTGTGAGGTTAACAATAAGCATAGAAGATACTTTGAAGTACAAAGAGCAGTAGACCCGATTATGATTATACCAGGGGGGTGTGAGAACCACTTTGTGAGTAGTGAGGCTATACAGAGAGTAGAAAGGTCTGTGAAAAGAGGTTGACAAAAATTGGTAGAATTTTGGTTATCCAAGGAAAGGTGCAAGAGCATAGTCAAGTACTTTTTATGTGATCTATTAAGTGCAGTTTGAAAGACTTATTGTTTTCTAATATTTTAAGAGACATGGGTATGGAATTCCAGGTTTTAGAGAGAAAGAGAAGGGAAGACTATAGAAGTCTCCAGCAGTATTGTCTGATTTAGTTAGTTAGCAACGTCTTGTCATAAGAGAGTAGGGACCTTCTGGGACTGTGAAGTTGGAGAATACTGCTTAGACCTGGGCATTTGTCTGTCATATATGAGCTTGTGTGTCATGACAAGCTGCAAGTAGCTTAAATAGTTTTTTATTATTTTTCACTATTAGCTTAAATAGTGCTTTGTTGCAGCCACTGAAGTCACTTTAGTGTGGCTCAGTGATGTGTCCTATAATGATGACTGACAGCAAATTTTGCAGTTTTATTATAGCACTGGTCAAGTAAGGAGACTTGGTTGGACTGTATAATTGATGAAGATGGGGGCTGCCTATAGGAGCGTATGGATTAGAAGACATGAGGCAAGGCTTATCTTAGCCTGTTCTGTTAGTTAGGTTTTGACTGTATTGAGGGGTCTCAATTTTTGATGCTTTTTCTTTACTGTATATTTTATATGGTAGTAAAATTTTATGTTTTCATCAATCGCAACCACTAGTAGTTTCGTATGAGTTACCATTTCTGTCTTGGTATTGTTTGATGATAGAAGTGAGAAGGATTTTTTGGCCAGATATTTGCTTATGGAGGAATAAGATAAGTTTGGATTTTTTGAGGTTTAGAAGGAGATGTGAGTCAGTTAGCCAAGTAAATCTCAATAAATGAGAGAGCTTCTTGGGTGTACTGTTGTAGTTTAACTATAATTTTGGCACAGCAGATGACTGTGGAATAATCTGCATATTGAATGAAGGTTGCTTATTTGTTTGCTAAATACAGGTCATTAATGATGTATTAAAAAGTAGTGGACCCAATACAGAGCTTTGAAGGACTGATATGGTTACTGGGAGAAAGGAAGAGATATTGTTTTGCCACTTTACAGCTTGTTGTCTGTCTGAGTGGTGGCTGTTATGCCAGATGGCATAATGGTTAAGGTCTTTGCCTCCCATCTCCCTGATCCTGACCTCCAGCCAATGCCTTTTTGGAGTTGCATGTTCTCCCTATGTCTCTGTGTGAGCCGTCCCACCTCCAAAAAAGCATGCTGAGTTTTTCTATGTCAAACCTCACAAATAAAGGGAGCAATGGGCAGCAGCACAGACTCCACATGGTGCCTACAGGGGGAAGAGTTGTACAGACCCACCATGTAGGCATCTACTTTGGTGAGCAATATCCTCAAGATAGGAGAACACAGATCACGGACTGTTAACTATGGCAGGGCTAGCTACTTGACAGTATGAATTATGGCTCTAGGTGATTCAGTTGTGTTGACCAATGTCAGCAATGTGCATGAGTATTTTCTGGTGATAAGTAGGTTGAGAACCCGGCTTATTCCAACCTATGCCAGGGACCCATGATAACGGTGAGAGGGGTGCATATGCCCCTACTGTCCAATGTGTCTCCGCCATTAAGCCTGGAAGTCCTGGGTCAATAAGCTACTGGCTAGCTGGTGTACAGCTGCCTAGCCTGGATTACCTGGAATAGCTCTGTTGTGCAAAAGCTGGATGTAAAACCAATCACATTGCCAAACATGAACTAAGAACTGCTACACTGAGCGTAGGTTCACTGACAGGATGGCATTTGGAAGTGGATGACATGATGGCACAGAGGAGGCTGGGACATCCTATGTATCCAAGAAAAAAGATGGAAGAGCAGTACAGCAAAGCCACTTGGCTTGGGATCCAGATTCTACTACTCAGGAGGAGGACAGGCTAGAAAAGCTGTGGGAATTCTGGTGAGAGAGGTGCTTCAGAAGGCAGTGAGGAATGTCATCAGAATTAGTGACAGACTCCTGGCAATCAGACTCCAGTCTAATGATACGACAATATTTATAATCTCAGCCTATGCCCCACAGCAGGGTTGTGATAGTGAAGAAAAGAGTGCATTCATATAGCAGTTGCGGGTCCTACTTGATAAAGCAGGGCAGCAGAGAGAGAGAGTCACAAGATCACATATAAGAGTGGCCAACATGCAACTCAGGTAGACTTCCTCTTAGTACAGAAAGCTCACTGGGGCAGAATCAGTGATTGCAAAGTCATCCCCAATGAAACATTCAGACCACAGCATAAACCACTGGTTGCCAAAATCAGCTGCAAGCAGTGGTCAGAGAAGGCACAATGGTCAACAGAGACCAGGCTGAAGACCTGGATGTTGACTGGAGAGAAAGCACAACAGTTCCAAGGAATCACTCAGGGCTCTAGCACCCCCCAAGAAAGGAGGAAATAAATGGAGTTAAAGAAAAATGGCAGTACCTCAAAACAGCATGTGTGAGGACTACAGAAGAGATATGATGCTGAGCCAGGTATGGAAATAAGGTACATCAGGACAGCTGGTGGTAGAATGTAGAAGTACAGGAAGTCATCAAAAGAAAGGAGGAGTTCAGTAAAAAGTGGGAGATAGAAAAGACAGACCAGGGTGGGAAGTAATACTGATTGGCTGATGAGGCTAAGAAAGGAGTTGTAATAGCAAAGAACAGGGCATCAAAGGCACTCTACCAGCTTCTGGAAGGTGACAAAGTAAGGGGCACAAGGAATGCAATGCAAAGACAGAAAGTTACACCCTTCATAAGGGATTCCAACAATAACTTGCTCACCAGTCCATAGGACATCAAAGGCAAATGGAAGAAGTACTTCCAGCAACTTCAGAATGAAGAAATCCCCACAAAAGACAAACTAGGAAAGAAGATTTGGGAAAAGACAAGAAGAAAGCAAGAGGAAATGAAGAGATCCAGCAAAGAAGTGGATAGATTGTGTGAGAGATAATCTACAACAGTCATGCATTATGTCATAGTCGTCAGGAATGTGGCACTGAAATGAGAGAAATGGTGAAAGTTAAAACACCTCAACCCCATGCAAAAAAATCAGGAAAAAGGGAGCTGATGATGATGTTAAACCAAGACAGTCAGTGTTTATTAAAGCCTAGAGATGACATCTTGCCTAGTAATTTTTAGTGTGACACCATGTTGAAGGCTTTGGCCAGATCAAGGAATATGAAAGAGAGAAGATTATTGATTTTACTTTACTTTACTGCTGCAACAAAGCTTAGTAGTGCAGGAGTGGTGCTGTGATGTAGACAGAAATCATAGTGCATGGGGAAAGTAGATAGTTTTAGCAATGTAGGTAAAAATGTGGGTTTATATACTCTTTTCAGTTATTATAGTCAGAGGAAATAGGATGGCTATGGGCCTGTAACTGGACAGATCAATGCAATTTCCTCCTTATTTATGATATTTTTCACAGAGTAGGAACATTGTTTCCCTTGACAGCCTGGTTTCTTAAGAGAGACTCAGGGTATGTCATAGCATCTACAGCTATTTTTATGTATTCAGTTGGTAAGTTGTATGGGGCAAGGGTGTTGGGTTTCAAAGTTTTAAGTAGTTTTCTCATAGTAGAGTTTGAGATGGGTTGACGTTTGAGTGCTAGAGAATAAGCTATGGGGTCTGGAAGTGTTATACTAGTTGTAGATTTAAGAGACAGGAAACATAATTTAAAAAAAAATGTCAGTTAAATTGCTTGGTAATAGAGTGTTTGGGGTAATAAGCTGGGGTGGTGTGGGCTAGCTATATATATATATATATATATATATATATATATATATATATATATATATAAAAAATATACACATACATACACATACATATACACACACACACACAGAGGAATTTGTCGATGGTTGACCAGAATATCTTACAGTTGTCCTGATTTGTTGCTTGTAATTTTATATAGTATTTTTTGTCAGACTGGACTTGGGTTTTAGTAGTTAGTTGAGTGCACTTCTGTTTGCTGGCATCATTATTGGATTTTTTCCAGGCCTTCTATGGTTTATCCTCATTTTTCATGAGCTGTTTGGTTTCCTTTCATAGTGAGGGAACTGGTTATGATTTCATTTATTTTGGTCTTATGGGTGTACAGCCTCATTTAGTATTTTTGAGGAAAATAAAATAACACAAGCATTTAATCTAACGGTAAAATCCATTTCCCTCAAAAAATTAACATTTACGCAACTCATGATATACAATAATGCATACTATACACACCTTAGCTTGCATAAATTAAATCCTAAAAATTCTCCCAAATGCCCACATTGTAAAGATGAAACTGCTGACCTTTTGCATATGTTCTGGAGCTGCAAAGGTATATTTAAACTTTGGAACTCCCTGAAACTACAACTACAAAAGATGGGATATCAATCATCAATGCTTACTTGGGAATTTACGATATTACATATCCCCCCAAATAACCTATCCAAAACCCAAATATCCATCCTCATCAATATGTTTCTACTAATGAAACTTTACATAGCTACTAACTGGTTGACCCCATCCAAAACTTCATGGAGAAATTTTAGGATCTTAGCGATAAAACATATATTATCCCACAAATACATAATAAACAAACCAAACAAAAATCCCTATAACCTGAAATTATGGGAACAAATTTTCAATATTATACTGGCATAAAACTTTGAATCTGAAATAAATCTACAAGGTACACAACAAAAAACATAACATTATTTGGAATTATACTATTTTAAGATATGAACCCTGGAGAAAACAACCTCATCTTCTACTTTTAAGAGAGAATATGGAAGCATTCATGTAAATAGTGTAAATATGTTTTATGAATACTGTATGAGCATCACCTGTGTTTTCTCTTGTGAATGTTTTGTAATAGAAAAAGAAAAACAATAAAAAAATATTATTAAAAAAAAAGAAATGTTGCATTAAAAAGAGCTACGTCTTTTTCTAATTTGATTATGTTTAGCACTCCCCAGTTTATTAATTTTAAGTTTACATTGAAAGTGGATTTGTGAAAGGTTGAGAGAGTGAGAACAAAGTTAGCATGATGATGATTTTGGTCATGAATATGCTCTATCATTGCAAGAACAGGGAGACTCTCACTAAAGGTAGCAGAAATAGTATTGACATAGTTTATTTTGTCTGGTTTATTTGTAAGGATGTAAAGTAAGACAGAATCCTATCTGTGGATTTGTATTATCTGGTAGAAATAGAGATGAGGTGGGTAAACCCATATAAGATTATTGCATTTGTAGTGTGTTCATGACTTATGGTTTGCTAATCAATATTCATGTCTCCTAATATTATGGTTTCCTGGGAGATACTGGTTGATGTCCATGAGATGAATTTTTCATCAGTGTTTATGTTATTACCAGCTGGGATATTGTAGACACCTATTATGTATCGGTTCCTGTGGGTATTGATTTTGAGAGAATATAAGTATTTCAGCATTATGGCATGGTTGAGAGTTTGTAGATAATGCTCATCCCCCCTCCCTTTTTATGTGCCCTGTCTAGCCTTAGAATTTTTATCCAGTTGGTAAGATTTTATTATCCTTTAATGACTAGTAGTCTAGATTGCAATATGCTATCTAGACATGTAATTCTGGCAGTTTTTTACAAATACTTCTGTGGTTACTTGAACAGAGGTGAAGGCCAGAAAGCTGTTTTAGTGGTGGTTATTGAGAAGTTATTTTGGAGTTTGATGGCATTTTTTGTGTTTAGAATAGTTATTTGGGCCTGGATTAGGGTGGAATCACAAAGGTGAAGGAGATGGGTTGCCTGTATTTAAGCTTGGGTTTCATGCCTAGCTTGTCCAGGAAGGAGTTGCGGTTCAGACACCTACTCTAATAAAGGGCAATGTTTGATGTGTTGTAAGGGGAGGAGGCTACTGTGAAGTTGTAGTGCATGTTAACTGGGAGTTAGGGAGCAGTATGGTACCTACAACATTAGCTGTTGGGTAGGGGTTGTTGGTAGGAAGTATATGAGAGGTAGCAGTATGAGTAGGTTAGGGAACAGCTATCTGAGAGTAGTGCTGTGAGGGAGTAGTAACAGAGGAGGGTTAGTATGTAGCTAATCAGTAATAGAGTAGCAACAGGAGGATATGTATGGTCAATCTGTTGTTTAGAGGGAAAATTAAGTAGGAGGGTAAAAGAAAACAGTAGAAAGGGACAGGCAAGAGAAAAAGGTAGCATGGAAAGCAGGAGGGGACAAAAAAGGTGCATGTACAATGAGATGGAAGTGGCATATCTGAGAAGTCTTAGTGTAGACTCAGAGTTGGTGTACTGAATTTTGGAGGGTGAATGGAGTAACAATGTTTGTTGATGAAGAATAGTGTGTGGAGAAGGGGAGAGGATAAATGTATTGTAGGGGCGTGTGGGAATTGGGAGTGAAGTCAGCATTAGTGAGGGTAAACAGATGGGATTCCCTTCCCCCCCTAGATAGTGGACTACTAAAAACAATCAACAGAGCTGAGGTGGAAGGACAGAGTACCAATGTAACTGCTGCGGTCTAAGATAAGGGTGGCATAACAGTGGACAAAGTTCTTTGTTTTGAGCTGGCAAAATGCTTATAATTTATATAAAGGTTTAGCCCTCAGACAAATGTTCCAACTGCAAAGATCACCGTTATATAAATCATAAGGCTATATATTTGCAGGAAGACTTATACGGAAAAATAAAACTAAAAACAAATTTTTGATTTTTTTTAAACTTAAAGAGGAGGTAGAGTGCACTGTGTCGATGGTGACTTGAGCACAAAACACAGACTCAGAACTGAAAGAGGTTTAACAAGTGTCTGGAGCAAGGTGAAATAAAACTTAAGGAAGTTAGGGAGCAAAGGAAAAATGGTCAAGAAAGGAAGACTATGGGTGAGCTCCTTGAAGGGATGCAGTGCCAATAAGGAGAGACTGGAGGAGACCAATAATGGAAGTAGTGAGTTTAGAAAGTGCAGGAAATCTGTGAGAAAGAAATAGCTGAAGGGTAAAAACAGTAAGCAGTAAATTTCAGTGTCTGTTAGGAAGCAGAGAGTAAAAGCTGGCCAGCAGGATGTCTATGGAGGAGGGTTATAATCTACAAGGCTGCCTGCAGGCCAAGTCATTGTACACCCTAAATACATGTAGAAAGGACCAACCAATATTTGCTTAAAGTACAAGGTTAGATGTGGTAGAAAGTTTATCCAAAATAAATCATGGGTGGATAAATTTGATTCAGACTGTGTTTTAGATGAGCCTGCTGTGTGGAGGCTTTAGGGATGCTCAGTACCTCACTATCTGGGGCATAACACTAAAAAAAGAAAAGATCTCCAAAAGAGAAACATCTAGGGATAATGGGAAGCTTCAGTCAAAGATGACATTTTACAGTGAAAACAGGTATCCAGATTCAAAGGCACTCAATTTACGGTGTCCTAAAAGGAATGGAAGACATTTCAGCAACAATAAAACAAGACAGAGTCATTACAGAACTCACTCCCTACACCTACTGTGCAAATATTTCATGGAACACATGCCATACTCAGAGGTATTCATTATTCTTTATGGAAAGCTTGGCTAGACCTGGTAGGCTCCCTGGGTCGTTACCCTAGTAACAATCTATGAATAGTGTATGTGGACACACACACACACACACACACACACACACACACACACACACACACACACAATTTGAAATGTCAGGACTCACTAGAACAAGTCCTGAAATATGGAGAACAAATAGTTGAAAGAAGTCTTACATATACTAAGTCTGAGATGCCATTTATCAGAATATTCCCTTTTCTCCAAAGTATTGCGATCTTGGAGTTGGTAAGTATACATTGTGTGGGTGTGGCTTGTGATTTTACACAACTGCACTATTTCTTTAGATCTGGCTGATAACTTCACTGACAAGTAGCTGTGCAACGCAGAAGCATTTTCTGACTGCTGTCATCACATAATGATTGAAAGACCATTATCAAGCCATGTTCCAAGGTCCCTAATTACATTTTCATTTTGTAGTGTGGTGTTGTCACTACTGTGTAATGAGGAGAAAACGTGCCTACTAAGTATGATGATATTGTATGTTTCTGCATTTAATTTAAGCTCATTTTCAGTACATCAGGGATTAATGAATGTGAGTTCTTGATGGAGGCTTTGGATATCAGGAGAAAGACTTGACAATGATTCCAAGCTTGCAGTCATCTGCAGAGTTAGCTAGACACAGATTCGGGTTCCAGGCCTGGAAATTAGAAAAGTAAATGCCAAAAGGAGGTGTCTTGCCACTCTGCCTTGGGGATATCAGTGGTTACGGTCATTCTATCTGATGAGGTTCCTGCCACTCAGACTGCATGGGTTCCACCTTTTAGCAAGTTTACTACCGATCTTATAACACAGAGACCTCTTTTAAAGCATTTAAGTTCCTTAGGATGTTTGCAAGGTGTACAAGTGTTGAACTCATGGCTAGATCAAGACACACTGTTTGAGCATCATAACTACTATCAGCAGCCTAGTTGATCTTGTAAAGAAGCTCGCCAGATTCATAAGAAAAGAGCTTCCCCTTAACTAAGCCAAACTGCTGAGAGTCAAGCCTGTGGTTAATTAAAATGCATTCCAGAGCTTTCATATGAGGCTCATCAGGAGTAAAATTGCTAGAATTATCTTTTAGAGATACAAAAATAAAATGTAAATCCAGTTGCAACAAGAAAATGTATTCAAAGCAGATGTCAATTTAAAATAAAAATCCATAAGAAAGAAAACAGTCAAAAGACAGTGTTTAAAATTGTCAAGTTGAGACATAAAGCATAAAGGCACAAGTAGTTTATTTGCCATGAGCTGCGGATTTCAAACAAAAGTCTTCAGATTATGAAGACAAGTTATGTACAGCTGCTAAAATATTTGTATATAAACTGCCCCGGCGTTAACCAACAAAGTATACTGCATGACATTTAGAAACAACATGTGACACGATGACTGAACTGAGATTTGCTCAATGAATGAAAACTGAAAAAAAATGTTTTATATGCCATAGAGCTGACTACCAGCGATCCCCTCATTTTGGCTTGAGTTATTATACTTTACTATAAAATTTCTGTAAATACACTATTCTGATGGTTCATTAAGATTTGCAAAAGCTATACAAATGTATTATATCACAATATTGACAATTACAGTAATAAGTGTGCCAAACTACAGTAAATGATTTATTTCTTTTTCAGATCTGTGACTTGGTGCTGTCTCTCATTAATGTAATTGAAACTTTTTATTACTTTTTAGAATGTTTTATTTGGTATTTAATATAAGTAAGTAGGCAAAATGAGTGTGCAAGCAAGATACAGTTATACGACAGTAACCAAGTAACTCCGCAAAAGAATGCCACAACCATTGAAAAAGGCTATACATAAATTACTTTAATACCATAGAATAAGCGCATTCATCCCATTACCTACAGGACTATAGATAGATAAACTATACACAGTGAAAAACAAACAGCAGTAGTTTGTGAGCACTGCAGAAATGCATGTGATTAATTACAACTATTAATATTAGTATCAATTCAAATGTGTAATATATGCAATAAGACTCAAGGTGATATGCACAGTGCAAATATAACCACACAGCAAGGGTATTGTGAGGCTCTTACAGTCCCTGAATGTATGATAACATCTACGGTATGCATACCCCCAAAGTGCCTTATTGGCCTTCTAAAGTGAGCATTCTCTCTCTGCAATCTGAATTTTATATTTAGCAGTTCATGTACAGTTGCATGTATAGCAATGCATTTAAAGGTAAAGTAGCTCCTCTGCCCCTTTTAACTAACTGACTGCTTTGCAGGGTTATAATCTTTTAATCATGGAATCATAGTCTGATATTTACAAGGTGGTCTTTTAAAGGACCTCTCTGTTAAACTATTGTGGCTACTGCAATGTTTTGCAACATTTGCCATACACTTCAGCAGCATTCCTACATGTACTTACTTTCTGAGACAGTAAACATTTTGGAGTTAGTTTAAAATCATTCATTTTCAGTATAAGATGAAATTCAGCCTTGTGAAGTCACATCTGATTTATGAATAGTAGAATCACTGCTGCATGAAATTGTATAAATGATTTAGAACTAGGTTGATAAATCTCAGATGTCTATCCCCATATTTTCAGCAGTAGGCCATCCACACTTTACGCTGCTGTAGTCTCATACCTTGGCAGTTGGAGTGCAGTCTAACTGTAAAACAAAGTTCATCACAGACATTTCTTAGTTTTGTTTTGGTATCCAGGAGAAGATGCATTGACTGCACTACCTAAGCCAAGGACAAATGCTGCTTAAATGTATTAATTATTTCTTGATCTATTCTCTCTGATTAGGTCTGCAAAAGAGAGAAAAAAAAAGAAAGATGGCTGTATGTATTTAGTTATAGTTTTATTTGATTTATTTATGTGATCTTTATTTTTTTGTGTTTGTTTTTTTAAATCTGAGAAAAGTATTTATACCAAACAAATTAAGCAAACTGCAACTTTACTTGCATAGTTTACAACATTTCTGTCTCATTTAAAATGACTGTGCTCAAAGCTAGAGGAAGTCACTGTCCAGCCTGCATACCTGAGTATCTGTAATTGTAGAAGTCCAGATAAGGAAAGTTAAATGTCAGTAGTGCAGGGCCTCACAAACATGTATATTGTTTTTTAGGTAACAACATTTCAAAAATATTCAGATGAGTAATCATTTGGTGCAACACACAAAAAAAAAAAATGTATGCAAGCAACAGTGTATCGTCTACCCTGGCCACCGCCCCCACACCCCCATACAAACATTTTTTCAATTGGTTTAACTGATGGCAATCATTTTGGTGGCAACTCTCAACAATTTTAAAAGCACATAAGTAAGCAGTAATGCTTTGCCCACCCCCATTTTTTTTAAGTTGATTTAGTGGATGGTATGCTTGCCTTTATTCAATTGAGTTTCTAATGTAATTTTAAGTGCATTTTATTATTTAATATGCATTGAATTTATGTTATATGTTTAATTCGTGTCACAGTCCTGATTTCTGTTTTTTCTTTTTTATTCTTATTATTTTTATGCAGATTTAGTAATGTATTTGAGTTTGAGTCTTTCTGGTATTTTTTTCTCCTGTTTTCATTGCTATCCAAATGCCTTTTCAAGATGGCTGCAGTATGTTAGGTTTTGAAGTATGTAAGGGAGAAATGAACTGTGACTAAATATATGTAGTCTACATGGTCTGAACTAATTCTTTCCTTCATGGTAGAACAAATTTGATACAGAGCCTATCAATAATTTGATTGATTGAAGTTCCCTGCCCATTTTATACATTCATTCAGCTAACATTCTTTAAGATAGTGTGCATATACTGTTCTATACTTCGAATTTTACCACATTTGTTGAAGAAAAAGGATTGTAAGACATAAACAATTCCTTCACAAATGAGTAAACTATACAGATATTACAGAATTCAGACATCAGACTCTAATGCTGAATTAAAAGGGAAAAATGAGAAAAAAATTCTCAGGTTCAGGATTTATCTATGTGACTATTTTGCACAGTCCCATTCATTTTTTCCCGAAGTGTAAGGTCACTATATACCACCTATTCAAAATACAGATGAAGGGTTAGTAAAGGAAGCCCAACAAATCACTATTACATACGAAGCAGCTATTAATTTTAAGTCTGGCTACTGCTAGGAACTGAAGTGAAATGGAATATATAGTAGAACAAATAGTGATAACCACTGCAAAAAGTTCATGCAAGGTTTTCTGGTTACCAAGGCAAATGCAGAAATACTGACCACACAGTGCAGAGGTACAGGAAGGAGAACACTCAAAAGATGGGTTTTGCAGTTCATCATTGAAGCGTGAATAAGTGAGGCATTATGGCAGCTCTTACGCCTTGTGATGTGCGAATGATAAGCTTCAACTGAACCTCACGGTCATTTAAGAAGTGAAAGCATTCCTCCTGCCCAAGTAATCTAACCCATGAAGCTTAATAGTCTTCAGGATACCAGTGGACATTTGTTTTCCTAACCTCCATGTGCCTGGCTGCATTTTCAGACCAGTGTCATATTTTATTACCTTCATTCTGATAACCTGCTACAGCATCTTCAGTATAAAGAAAAGTGACTGTCAGTTTTCACTTGTATGTCATGTTTGATGATTATAGGGTTATCGGGCATCATAAGAAGCAGAAATAAATGACAGTTTGATAAAACATATGGTGACATTTTTATAAATATTGTTATGGACAGCATCCATACCAGTGACTTGTGATGTAGCTTCAATGACTCTCTACCTCAGGGAAAGGGTTGTGCAAGAAACATTTTCACAAGTAATGACTAAAGAAACATAATTACATATAATACTGCTAATAATATATTTTCATAAATTCTGCAGTGTTGTCAGCTTCACAACAATCCTACCTAATATGGCCAATTCTTACCCTCTAATTTCCCATATCCTTGGGGATACAAGAAAATCTAACTACAGTGTCTGTCCGGTGGGTGTGTTGGACATATCCACAGCAAGCCTACATCTTGATTCTGCCCATTTCCTGTTTCTTCCCCCTTGAAAGTTTTTGATGTCACATGAGCTCCCTGCTGGTATATTTCATGTCTCCTATCCTTCGATTGGGCCAAATCTAAGCTCATTGTTGGGCATATATTTCCACATTCTGTTTAATTTCTTCCTTCCTTTCCTTTGTTGTATATCTCCGACAATAAATAAAATGTATTGTGTTGGCATATATTTCTACATTCCTGTAATTTCCTTTCCTCCTTTTTGGTATCTATTTTGTCTGCTTCAACAAATTGCCATTGATTGAACAACCCGTCATTCAAAATTTCACCATTGAGTCTGTCTACTTCATTAATATTAATAACAAATTTCTCATCAAATAATCAAAACCAAATTGTCAAATAACTTGTGTTAAAATCATTTATATAGTATCATCATTAAATCCATGTCCCATAGGTATTTTAAACCTTATGCCTTTGGGCACAAACATAAACAGCAACATACTCATTCCCACTGTCATTTCTTGTTTTTGTCTACCATCATATTTTATATATATCTCTCAAAATTGTAATCATCATTTAAAAAAATCGTCACGCCATTAAGCTACCATTGTTTTTCTCTTTTTTACGTCACTCACTAACTGTTCAAAAGGGGGCTTTGATAACACATTTAAATCAATCAAGTCAAAAGTAAAGTCGGCCATATAACACTACTTATCATCACGCTCCTCCTCGCTTCCATGTTTTGTTTGGTTGTAGAATTAGCATTGTAGGTTGTCTGCACCGCAGAGAACATTTGCGCCAGTACTGCTGATGATAGCGACAGTACCACTAGTTCCATAAGCTTGGTCATTTCCCTTCCCTTCACTGAGTTGAGTTCGTACGACGCTACAGCTATCTCATTCTCTGGAGTGGATGAGCCTACCGTGTTTCGCCTTACCTTCACCTACAGCAAAACTTTCCAAAAACTTGAAAAACTCTGAAAACGGTGAACAAAGTGCTAAATTTAGCAGTAGATAAAAAGCGATCCATATTCGTTGTGAGCACACAAAGTTTATATTCTCGTGCATTACATGGGTCATCGTTTCATCCTGCTCATATATTCTTCGGGCATATTCCTCAGTTCGTGTTATATTACGCCAAAATATAATTAAAATTTGGCGCTTGTATATAACTAAAGTACATGATTACAACTGCAAGTAACCATCTATTTCTTAGCAAATTTTATATTTATATGTGTGTGTGTGTGTGTGTATACCTCACACACACACACACACACACACACACACACACACACACACACACACACGAGGCTCTCATTCATCAACATAAATTACTTTAATTTGTCTACTGCAGAAATGAACTGCATAAAAACAAAGTGGAAATGAACTTGAGTTCAAAGTAAAAGGGCAAAGAAAAAATGTAATTAATATTTTAATTCATTTGATGCTAGACAACAGAAGGAAATTCCCTCATGTACTACTTATCCAAGACATTTCAGATACCTAAACCTTGAAAACTGAGATTTCACTGTCACATTAATCCTTAGGATAGCAATGATAGTTGACGGTCATTTTTAAAAATACACAATAAGTCTGAGAGAACCTCGACAGTAAACTGTATCTCATATACTGGGAATGCTGAGAAAGCCATACTGTTGGTAGAGTATAAAAACCAACAGATAAGTTCTCTGAGAAGTACAGGATGGGAGGGACCCCCTACTAAGTCTATATACTGTTTATATCTGCTGAAATAAATACTGCAAGAATGAGAGTGGCTACACTGCATATATGCCTGTATTACTGTCTGTCCTTCAATGATAAATCAGTTTGCCAACTCAAGGGGCAGAATGCAGTTCCACTGGACAAGGAGGCTGATATGTTATCCAGATCTGTCCAGTTTGCCATAGAGGTAAAGCATCTTACACATGTCAGTAGGTAAGGGTCTTCAGACAAATTACTTTAAATTCAAGTTTGTTTTAGCTGCCTTTCAACAAAACACTGGTTACTATATATTAGTTAACTGTTGCTGTTGTTTAGTCATTTAGTCAAATTTGACTCTCTGTGGTGTCAAGGACTTTAGCATGCAAGGCATGTCTAGAAAGATGTGCTTTTTAATGCTTTCATAAATCCATACTGATCAGAAGCATAGCTGGCTGAAGCACTGCCCTTTGCCAGTACTTCAAACCAACGCTCTGACCCTTCAGCTCACACTCACTGTAATTAGCCGATTGCTACATTGCTGTTACAGTAAGATCCACACACCCCATTCTAGTACTGAATAACAAAAAAAAAAAAAAAATACTTTACCATACAAAATAAAAAACACATAATTGTACTATGTAGTTATTTTTTTACAGTCTGATCTACCCTGCAAGCTCATCCACTGAAGAGGAAAAATGACTCTTTCTTCTACTGCCACACCAACCAGCCAGATGCATGAACTGCTCCTCTGTCCCTCCTGCCCCATCCATTTAGGTCCCGTTTTTGTGCCACACCCCAACCATCCTTCCAGACACTATCTAAAAAAAAAATAAAAAAATAAATTTTTCTTTTAAAGTGTAGAAAACCATTTGCTACAAATGTAGCAAAGTGTTGCTATAGTTTATATCCTGCCTGCACAGATTGCTACAGCACTCATATTTTAGATGAGAATAATTTCTCAACTGTAGCATATTGCTTTTTACAATATAGCAAGCAGCTGGTACAGTTTAGACCACATGTTTTATTAAACAGTTTAGACCACACATAGAGCGCTACAGTGCTCAAGTTTGATCACAAATCCAATGCTGGCTTTTAAAAAACAGCATTGCATCACAGAGAGAGAGAGCTGGATTGGCCAATTGCACCCCACCCACCACTTTGTGCTCAGAGCAGTATCCCCTGTCTCCCCACATTATCTACACTACTAGTATTCATTCCTTTAGTTACATAGTCTACCCACCTTAACCTCTATAACCTCCATTTTCTGCTTGCAGTTCTTCCCAGCATTATTGTCTTTTGTAGTGAATCCTGTCTTCACATTGTGTGGTCAAGGTATTGGAGCTTTAGTTTAATTATTTCTTCCATTGAGCAATCTGGTTTTATTTCCTTAAGTAGCAACTGATTTGATCTTCTTGCACTCCAGGGAAAGCTTAAAACTTTTTTTCTAACACCACATTTCAAAAACACTGATTTTTTCATGTGCATAGCCTTTCTTTCAGTACAACTCTCACAGCCATATCTAATTTACTGAGAAAACTATAGCTTTGATTATACAGACTTTTGTTGATAATGTGGTATGTGGTATCTTTTCTGTTTGAAGTCTTAGAAATTCACATAACTATTAAAATGATTTGCAGAGGAGTATAGCTGAAAAGAAAAGATGTGGAAAAGTAGAAAGAGGCCTGACTCCCTAAAAGAGGGAACACCTTTAAAGTTAGACATGAGGAAAAAATCCTGTTAAAAAGAAAATGGTAGACAAGTGAGATGGGTTACGACAAAGGGGGGGGGGGGATAGTGAAGAAAAGAAATCAGAGTACTCATCCAACATGGCATGAGTTAGGGGGTAGAGTATGGGAGACAAGAAAGTAAAGCTACAGGGGATTGTGTACTAGATGCATCCTTTGTTCTTCTACCTGTGTTATATATTTGCCCTATTAAAAGGCAAAGAAGCCAGACTTTGACATATAGTTGAGCTATTAATGCATTTGGCATAAACAAATTCTTTATACTGATTTTAATAGCCACAGGTATGTTTTCTTTTACAAGCTGCATTGTAGGAAGCAGCACTACAACAATAATTAGTAAATGACCAAAAAAGTTAAAAGCTTAGTTTGGTGAAGTCATAATGGTACATTTGAACAGAAATGATTTGAGAACTGTCACTTGTACTTCCAGGTAATCATTTAACCCTTCAGTGACACAGAGGTAAAACAGAAAACTCCTACAATAGTGAAGGAATGCCTGAAGCAATCATTTAGTTTAGGCCAGCACACAGATGTTAATTATTCAGCCTTAGAGAATGCGCTTACTGTACATCAGTACCCTGACTGAAGAACTAGGGTTCTCCAGCAGGATATTAATGTACAAGTAATGCACACAGAAAAACATGTCCACCTCTTCACGGCAGTATATCAAGCCGCCGTGGAGCTCGGACTGAGAAAACAGAACAGCCGGCATTATTTTACAATCGCTAAGCAACACTTCTGCGGTTTAGCAAGTGTAAAATATATTAAAAAAAAGAAAAGCAAAAGTGTATGTGCATTTATGTTTGTGTGTGTGAGTGTATGCATGCATGTGAATGAATGCGATAATGATCGAGCTATTATTTTACACTTGCTAAGCAGTGCTTTTGCTCTTTAGCGAGTGTAAATTCTAAATATAAAAGAAAAAGGTGTGTGTGTTTCTGTTTCTGCATGTGTGTTTATATTTCTGTTTGAATGTGTGCATGAAAGTGAGAGTGAGAGCGCTCCAACACTGGCAGCAGAATTCAAGAGGTTTACGTTTACGTACCTCTCTTCTTTTCCATAAATGAATAAAAGGTAAAACAAAGAGGGAGTAACGGCTTAAAACAGGACCATATTCCTATTTAAAAAAAGCTGCAATTGGGCTTGTGTTAGCATGCATTTTCAGAAGGGCAAGCGTGTGTGAGTGGGGTCTATATTAGAACATCAAAACCTGTAAATATCGAATAACTTAAATGCCAGACCTCAAACTCGCTATTGTGAGGGGCTGCATCCCCCACACCACCCGCTAAATATATATACCAACTCAGAGATCGCACTACAGTGAGGAATGGGCAAATATTCTGATCTTCACTGTACTGCAATCTTACAAAAAGCATATTGAGGTCCAGCATTTTCAGCCTTTAGGCCGTTTGATATTTACACTTTCAGATGTAGTAATAGGAACCCTGTGAGTGGAGGGGGGGGGGTGGTGTCTGTGTGAGGGAGAGACAGAGTTGGCAGAAACAAATAAGAGGTTTGTGTACCTCTCCACCTTTTATCTAAATAAATGGGGATAAACCCTGAAATAAAGGGGGAACAAAAGTTCCAAAATAGGAACAGCTTTTAAATAAATAAATAAACAAGTTAAATAACAGGATTTGTGCCAACATGCATTTTCTGAGGGGAAATAAAGTCTGAAAGTCAAATGTATGTCATTATTAGTGACTTCAATCACCAAATGACTGGCAAGAAACCATTTTAGTAGCAAGGGACCAAAATAATAAAGCAAATATCTAGATTTTTTTTTAAATTATATATTTTAGATGTAAAATGCTTCCTCTAACACCATTTACAATATACAATAGCAACTTAGAAAAATTAGGTGGAGGAACTATTGTATATCCAATATATATATATAAAAATATAGTAATAAAAGAAATATATATAAGTAAGTAAAATGCAATACTTTTACAGAGAACCCATTCTCTAAGCACAATAATGCCCTCCAGGGTGTGTGTTAATGTGTAATTAATGCCTTCCAGGGCATTAGGCCTCACAACACCCCTGGGCAGGCATTAATTATACATTAACACACAACTTGTCAGGCATTATTGCTTGCATGCACATTAGCCAAAATCTTTTAGTCAGGGAAATATAGCCCCTAATTATTGGCAGATTTGCATTAAGAAATAGAATATACCTTAATATCCAAACAGTGTATCACAAACTCTAGAATCAGTGCCCATATGGAAAGGCTCCAGCATTTTTGATAATCTTACATCTTGGTCACTTTACTCTCAAACATGTAATACCTTAATCTTTTAAAGGTCTCATAGTTATTGTTTGACTCATCAGAGCGAAGGGAAAATGTAAAATTAAAACAAAGTCAAGAGCTACATTGTAAAGGATTCAGTCAAAGCCTTGAACAGTTTTGTGTTTCTCCTATGCCTGGGTGGGTTTTTGTTGCTTACTCTGGTTTACTCCCACATTCCAAAAACAGACTAGCTGACCGGCTACTTTAAAATGTTTATTGTCTAGATCCCTGCCTTGAGACCTAGGTCATGATTTTAAAAGGGTATGAGTTCACTTAACCATTTATCAAATACATTTTTAAAAATGTTGATGTCTAAAAGAATAACAAAAACAAAGAAATGAATCTATCTTCTGGATAATTAATTTATAAGGATAAGCCATTTTACACAGAACTGCTCTAAGCAGTCCCTCATGGGATGAGCGCAACATTAAATCACTTAGTGTACCCCCGCAGTAATGCCAGTGACCTCAGAGTCCCTTTCCTGTGTACTACATTATTCATAAGTCAATAGTCAGACGCTAAAAAAAATAGTGTTAATTGGGCTGAGTAATGTGTAGAAGTCAATGACTTCCAGATTCAGTTTCCTCTTTTTACAGCTGTGTTTGACAAACCATGATTAACACTTGGATGTATGCACAGCTCACACTCCTCCTGCTTCCATGCATTGTGAACATTAGCATTTAGAGTGAAGACAGATGAAACTGAATGGACTGAATCTAATGGCCTCAAAATGTAGGCCTCAGGTTTGGCTGATGAATGCATACAATTTTTGCTGTCAGTTGTTTTAGACTTTTTGCATAATCTCTTTCTCTCACTCACACTCACATACACTAATGCAAATATTCCTAGTATTTTGCAACAGTTTAGATCTAGCTATTAGAATAATCAAAAGAAAGTAACATTTCTCGTGTGGAAGGGTAGCGGCTTTGCAGAATTCACTGGCTAGAGAGCCATATTAGAAAATAGCTAATGCAGTGATTCTCATTAATTAGCTTTTGTAATAAAGATCAGGTCAGCTGTCACCTAATTTAAACACAGCACTGCAAATGATCCAAGAAATTGGGGTGAGAACACCTATGGCTTGCCATTGTAATACAATAATGACTCTTGCTACATTTCTTGCACAATTTTAGGCCTGATAAGAGCAACACAAGGGACTGTCAGTCAGAATACTCAGTGATATGGAAAGTAGCAAGGCTCAGCTGTTGCTGGTGCAAACCACTGTACCACCTTGACATAAACTAGCTTTCTGTCTATAGCTTTCTGATACTACACAGCAAGTCTAAAATGAAGTTGCCAATGGTTTGTCTATTTGGTTTGCTAGCAGGTTTTCATATATCAGGTACATTCTTATATCATTTTGATCCATCCAACATAAATGCTCACTCACTGTTACAAAATGGACATTCATTCCCAAGTTATTTATTTATTTATGTATTTATTTTTAATTAAATGTAGTCCAGGCTGCATGGTTTCCATACATTTTTTGGCCCTGAAATTGCTCTTTCCTCAGCCTCACATTCTGCACTACTAAAAACTGTACTTTATTTAATAAAAAAATGTACTGTCATAAGATAACTAGTAAACTGACACAGTGAAAGTTATATTTAGGTAACTGCTTGTGTATACAGGTTCAGCTTTATCAGTGGGGCACTGGAATCGCAAATTTTCTCTCACGCTGGCATTATGTCAGAGATGATTACTTTAAGTAAAGGGTTACGAATCCCCCAATGTTGGGCATATGGAACACTTGTCCTTATATCCCCCAAAGGTGATTTTTTGCAGGTCTTTGTTTCCATGTTTTGTGTAATTGTCCTGCAAGAGAAACAAAACTTAACTGCAACATCTGTTTCTTGGTATTCAAAATAGCCTTCCAATGAGCTACAATTACTTTATCGATGCCAATGCTTACTCTCAATAGAAGGGGCTACTGAATCTGTTATATGCTGCAATAATTTCAGTCTCTGTTTTACATAACCAGGGGATGACACATGGGGTGTTTTGGTAAGAACAGCTAAAGCATTTGCAATCATCTGTAGATCTTTGTTTCAGCACCTAACTCATATGACCTCTAAATAACACCCTCATACAAACATGTCCATTAATTTCATACATTTTATAAACCAAGTAGCTAAACTGATATGGTTGAGGAAAATGATTATAAATGTGCTTGCTTTTAATAAGCAGTACTACAATTTTATACAAAAATGGCTTTTTTTTGGCATGGCATCGATGATTTGGTATGCTTAAGAAACTTGCACATATTCTAAATGGGAGCGTTACTGAAATCAATGCCAGTTTGAAAGATCTATCCAGCGCATAGCTCGACACAAGTCAGTTATCAACAAAATGCTAAAAAATTAACCATTTGTTTCTTTTTTTGGGGTATTTGTCAATGAGAATACATAAATTAAGTTAAAACCATGCAATGAAAAAAGTCTACTCTCAAATGGTGGTCTTGCAGTAAGTACAGAGGACTAAATCCCTGAGCTGTTAATGAGCTACTTTCTGTGCCCAGTACACAAGTTTGATTCCTTCCACATTCCTTTGCTTACTCTATGAGTCTGAGCGAGTCATTTAACTTGACAGTGCTCCTTGGTTACCTCTGAAAAGGGACAATCTGCCTGATGGGCTTACCTGGTCAACAAACGGTTAAAAAAATTCTGATGTGACACAAAGTAGCACTAGGAAGGTGGATAAGGCTTTGTAATATTAGGAACAGATCAATAGAATGCATCTACGCCTCAGCAAATAATGTGAGTCCATTCTTTAAAGACACATGTATCAACATGAAGCTGATGGGATGAGGGGAATGAAAATGTGATTTGGGTTCACAAAGGGCATAATGTACAGGTTAATGGGCAATCTGACAAAATAAAATATCTGTCACTGTGTAACTGAGGTCAGACGTGGGCTTTCAGAGTGTGCATGTTTATGACATGCAGATGTAATCACAGGCAAGATATCTACAGTGGTACCAAGACAGCTCCAGCCTGGGTGAGGAAAAAGGGATGATAGTACCAACAGAGTGCTTCCCATGCTGGCAGGTGATTGAGGATGTGGCTGGATGGCTTTATTGTTAAAATGTAAGGTACTGAACACAAAGAAAAGGAATCAACGTTTATTTACATATAAAGCTGGAAGCTGATGTTGTAACACAAGTAATAGTGGTAAAGCCAGGATACAGACAACTCTGGCTCTTCTCTCCTTGTATTTTTCCAAAAATACAAGGAGAGTAGAATTTTAGAAACAGGTCCTTAAGGAGGGAAGCTACCATCATGCAGATTATTATATTCATAATGTAGCAAAAAGTATTTTAAGAACTAAGTCAGTGCTGGAATACAGAATGGAGATTTTTACCTACAGGGAAGACTTAAGTAGTGGTACAGAAAATAGGCAAGAGGGAGCTGTAGAAAACTACCAGCAGGACCAATACATTGGGAGCAAATAATTAGAAAGGAAACAGTAAAAGAGTGGGATAAGCCTAGGCAGAGGTTTGACTCCAGGTTAGAGACTGCCTTCTGTAAGCAGGAGAAAGGGATGGGGGGTGCTAACTGAAAGACAAGCTCTGGTAGAGTTTTCATCAGTGAATCTTGAATAAAAGCTGCTGTTAAAAATGGATACATAGCAGGGTATATAAACTACTGCATGAAATAAACAAGAATCAATGAGAGGAGGTTAGAAAGGACTAGTAAGTGAGAGAATGAAAATGCAATTTACAAAAGAACATCTGTATGGCTCCCAAGTATGCAATACAGTCCAAAATGTTTAGGATTTTTGTATGAAGTGCTTGCATTAGTATTTTTATACCCCATGTAAACCTTGGAGAATTTTTCCTCTGGTAGGTAGCAAATGGTGGAGTGATAGGAAAGAGAGGGGTAATTGGGACATGCTTTTTGGGAATGCTATGGGATGACATCTTTTAAATACTCCCTACCTATCTGTTAGAAATGTTAGGGTGCACATGGTTGTTAACTAAGGAAATGATTCTTTTGATAAGGCATGAAAACAAAATTATGAATGTTTTTTTATATTAATGTATGGGCTGGCATAATGGTTAAGGTGTTTACCTTACAGATATGAAGTGCAGAGTTTGATTCTCACCTTTGAGGGAAATTGACTAGGCTTAATATGCCCCACAATGGCAGCTTGGCTAGTACTTACTTATGAACCTATTGTACCCATGTCATTGTTTGAAATGGATACATGAAGATTTAAATACAGTTGCTTAGAAAAAGAACTAGTTGTCTATTTATTTTGCTTTTATTTGTTGACAGAAGAGAGACACTAACCTCCCTTGGCCATTTTCAGGTTCAGCTCCGAAATACAAAGCTGGACTCACTAAGAATAACTAAACAGTAGGATTGGCTATGCATGCATATGGTAGACAGTGTTACACATTTGCTACAAAAGAAGCACTATGCTACATTTTACAGTTATTACATTACAATGATGCATTGTTTTGATTCTAACATGTTCAAATTTCACTTGAATTGATGTAATTTGTATGTGGTGTATCTGAAATGTTTTACTTAGATATTGGTTGGTTTCAGAGATATTAACAATGCAAGGCAACTTGTTCAAAAACATCATTGAGAATTTGCAAAACACTTTATTCCTGGTGTGATTGAACCCACATCATAAGTTACCATGCACCCCACTTTATTCCTGGAGTGACTGAACCCACATCATAAGTTACCGTGCACCCCACTTTATTCCTGAAGTGATTTAATCCACATCATAAATTACCATGCACCCAACTTTATTCCTGGAGTGACTGAACCCACATCATAAGTTACTGTGCACCCCACTTTATTCCTGGAGTGACTGAACCCACATAGTTACCGTGCACCCCACTTTATTCCTGGAGTGACTGAACCTACATCATAAGTTACCATGCACCCCACTTTATTACTGGAGTGACTGAACCCACATCATAAGTTACTGTGCACCCCACTTTATTCCTGGAGTGACTGAACCCACATTATAAGTTACCGTGCACCCTTCTTACATTTCCACTGCTGATGGCATGCTGCAATAATTAGGGATATGAAGGGTCAGAACTTGTGAAACTGCACAGATCTCATTTTGCACTTGGGCAAGTTGTCAACACATAAATTTTGTTGAGCAGTATGCAAGCATATGCTATATACTGAATGACTCACAGGTCTAATATAAAAGATACTTATACCCCCTTGGACATACACACATAAAGGATAAATATAAATCTGACTCTGTTGTATAGTGTACTGCAAAGTAATGTACATACTTTATTACATTACAGATACGGAGAAACATTAAATTAAACCTAAGTGCACCATGTGCAGCTTGTGGTACTGGCTGCTGGGCTTCAGGCACCCTTCCTGACAAAAATATGGTTAAAATGCTCTATTCAATGTAAGTTTTAATTTAGATTCTTAGAATATAGTCAACTGAATCATCTGAGGAATATTGGAGAACAAAGGAATAAAACTAAGAAAATCACTTCAGGAAGGACGCCAGTTTATAAACAAGGTATGCATGCACGCATGTATATACCTACACATCTCTCTTTCTCTGTCTATATGCAATAATGTAAGTATATATATATATATATATATATATAAATACACACACACATACATACACACAGTTATATCCTTCAAGGGAATTCATAGACATTGTCTGGCATATGTTTGAAATGCACAGCAGATTCCATTTGGAATGAAATACTGGTAGCAACCAATTTCAAGAACTGAACCCTTCCTATGGCAGTACTAGAGTTATGCAAAGCTTACTTATGATGATATCACTTTCATCAACACAGATCTGTATTAAATGTATCTGTGTGTGAGAGATGGTGACTGCAGGTAAATAGCTTTCTTTAAATGTAGACTGCCCCTGATACTTTTAAGAATGGCCAGATGTGCCAAGGCTGACAGACAGTTCAATGCTTACAGGAAAAAAATGTCTGGAACTTTCAGACTAATGGTTGTACTATGTGCTATGCCATATTCATATCAAAGCAGTCACTGTGTTCATTGTGAACACCTGTATAAGTATTTTTACCACTGAAAATTAACACTATGGATAGAAACTAAAAGGGTTTTTATTTTCACACAATAATTTGGTTGTAACTTTTGAAGTACTCAGTAGTTTTTATACAGATTTTAGTCAACATTTCCTTTTACCTATTTGATTCCCCCCTAAAACACATATGCCACTCAGGCTTGCTGTCTACAGAACAATAAATCTTCTACCGAGTCAACATGAGGTAGTCATTTTACATACTACCTTTCTGAAGCCATCATCCAATTCAAAATTATGCATCGCGATTTATCTCTGTGTTCTTACGAATTATTATAAAATCTAGTAGGTTAATAAAAGAAATGTATTTTTGTTGTCCACTTGGTTAAAAAGAAAACATTTGATTGCCACTGGTTTATCTGTACAGCAACACAAAACAGTATATGCTGGGCTACATTTTTCTGACTAGATAAGAATCAGAAAATCAAAGACCGGGAAAATAAATGGATCACAGGACACACAGAAATATGCACCAAGTACACTGTCCTTTAAATTAAACTATAAAAATAAAAATGCCTTGTCTACCCAGACTTTCAGACCCTAAAGTTATTTGACTAGTGCCTTATTCAGTTAATTAACCAAGACTGTGTTAAATGTAGTTGGAATTGCCAACTTCAGGAAGTCGAAATTAGTTTTAAGAGAATCCATGAAATACCATTAAAAGCCACACTATCATGCTATCGTGATATAAACATCTGTAGGCCATAAGGGGAAAAGACTGCAGCTCATTGTACAGTCCAGCAATGCCAAAGGAAAAAGTAGCCCATATCTGCCAGTGCAAAACAGTTTCCTGGATCCAGTTGCCAAAGAAAATAATTGCCTGAGAGTTCCTCTAGAAATGATAGTTGAAAATATACAGCAGGAGGAGGATGTGACATCTCGGGCCATTTTCTCCTAAGGGATGAAAAAGGGAAGTTGTCAAGTAATGCAGTCATTCAATGTGTACTAACATGTGAGAGAGGCCAGGAAACAAAGGTGAGGTAGTGTCACTTAAACTTTAGGTGACAACAAAACCTGTTAATTTCCTCTGCTTCATGGAGAGCAGTCTTAGATGTGTATAGATAAGACCAAGATGAAGAGGAGTTTGGGGCTAGAGGCACAACAACAAGTATATATGCTACCAAACCAGGGACCTAAGACTAAGGAGGCTAGTGAACTGGTCCACCCTTCCCTATAATAAATATGCCCTAGCCTTGCACTTTGCTTTGAAAGGGGACATCTTTAAAGACAGGGTCCTTACTGAAGACACAGAAAGTAGAACAAACAAAAATATAACACTGTCACAAAAGGATGTTGTTCTCCTTTTGAAAACAGCCAAGTCCTTTCAGATCATGACATGCCTTACCCAACTGATACTATGGTCACTTTTAATATCTGGATTGGAAAATATCTTTGAACAGTGAGGGCCCAGAATATACCATGTAATGAACATGTGTTACTTGCAACCCACACAGTGAAGTACAACTGTGCGTTCTTTGGGGGCACCATTCAAATGGATGGATACTTTACCATTTCTGTGTAAACAAGCAGGTGCATTATAACTACATTAGAATCAGCTTCCCGGACTCCTGACAACATGAATTTACTTCTTGACCTATTCCTTTTAAATGGGCATTTTAGATTAATAGCTACTGAAAAGATGACAAAGTGTTTCTCCCAGTTCCTGGTGTTCTTGGCAGTAAATCACACTCAGCTCTTAGAGGGTTAGGGGATAAGAACAACAGCAATAAACTAAGAAATTCTCCAAACATAGGTACAGAATTTAAGCTAAACCCTTGGTCTCCCTAGCTGATCTCAGTATATGGGAATCTAAAAATTGTTAATTCAAAGAAAAAATAACGACAAGATTGTAGGACTTTTTAAAAATAATTTTTAATGTTCTTAGTAATAATCCCTGACTATGAACCCGCAGACCTGTCGCCTCTCTCAATTTCCTTGAGTTGACACACTCACCATGTGGTCCAAGGTGTATATGGACAAATACACAGCAGTATATGGTAAGCATTCTAAATGCTTTTTCTGAAGTTTACCCATGGAAAAATGAATAAAAACCTTAAACCTTATAATTCTTATTAATAAAGTTTTTTTCCCAAAAGCTTTTAGCTAATAGACACAAGAACAGCGATATCATCTTCCATTTCCCCAGCTTGCATTTACCATTTTACTTTGAACCCGCTGACCACTTTGCCCCTCTTCAGCTAAAAGTTAGATAAATCAGCTGCATGATCCATAGTGTAACTGGTACAAAACACCATGACAATACATGATGCATTATTGCATAAAAATCCAAAGAAAACCCACTCCTATAATCTACCACTAGCCTTGAAATGAAAAAGATGAGACAGATTTGAAGAAGCATAGGTGAAAGCAATACAAAGTCTTCATCCTAAAATAATGGTTGCCCACGATAAGGCTATAAATCTGGACACAATTTAAACTACTAGTTACAGTACTGCAAGAAAGCAAAAAGGCTATACCAAGATTAATTTTTAAATATATGGTTTTAATATTGATGATAATTGACTGTTTTGCACTGTAATAGATTGGATATTTAGGTAACTGACTGCTTTTCATTTTAACAGATTGGATGGGTAAACAGAAGGGATAATAGTCACAAAAAGGTAGCTTTGTAAGGGGAGCACCTGCCATGGCCATCCCTTTGACAGGGCCTTAACTCCACCCTCTCCCAGTAGAGGCCATGCTCAGGGAGGGATGCACCTAGGCAGTGCCCCCATTTCTAAATTCATGAAGGATTCACAGGTTCATAGGAGGTTACTAGGCTAATGACCCTAGGGCCCTTACAAGCCTAGCCAATTTCAACCCTTGTTCCCTTAAGGGTATAGAGATATGGTCTATGTTATAAGCAGATCCAAATTAGCACTGACTGCCCCATCCAAGTGAATTTGCGGTTCCCATCCAATCGTCCAGGTTAATCTTAAAAAGGGTTAATGAGGGACTCTGTTTAACTGGTATTGGAAGTTTATTTCAGAGGGGATGCAACCTTTGGGAGACATGTCTGTCTCTCCAGCAAGTCCCATTGATGTTACATGCTAAGGTAAGGTCCCTAGAGTGAGTGAATCGTGTACCATTTGACTTAAGAATGTGCAGCATTTCCATTAAGGCAGGATCAGATGTTTCTCTGTATGCAAGGCACAGATCACCTCTGAGTGTTCTATATGATACAGAGTATAGTGACAGTGATTTCAGTCTGTCCACATAAGACATGTACTGAAGATGCTGAATTTTCTTTGTGAGGAACCCTTGAGGTCTTTCCAATTGCTGCAGGTGCCTGTTTAGTTACATTCCAAAGGGAGCACTGTACTCTATATTATTGGCCTGATGAGGGAAGAGTACTGGGGTTATAACCACTTTTGTTTTGGAAGCTATTCCCTTGCTTGTAAGGTGAGCAATGTAGAAGGCCTTTCTTACCACTGTAGAGACATGGTGATCAAAAGTAAGGTTGCTTTCAAGATGTGTGCCCAAATCTCTCACCACTGATTTACAGCTTACGGTGTTGTTATTAATATGGTAATCTCCAAGGACATCTCCTTTGCCAAACGGGACAATGAATTGACTACAAAAAAACATTTGATAGTCTCCCACATTCATGGATAAGAGAGTGCTTAAAAATGTATAAGATACATCCTACACTGATTAACTACATTAGAGTAACCATGAAACAATGGCAGACCACTTTGCAATTAAGCCATGATAAAGGACAGATTATTATCCCAGGGATAAAAATTCAAAGGGGGATATTCCAGAGTGACTCTCCGTCACAGTTGCTATTCTGCCTTGCCACTAATCCATTAAGCTGTTTACTTAACAGCTTAGGCCATGGCTACAATTTGGCTCCTAGAAAACAACAAAGTCTAATGACTTCTCATCTTCTCTTTGTCGATGATTTAAAACTGTATAGCCGAGAAACTGAAAGCACAGCTGCAGGTTGTCAAAACTTTTTCAGATGATATTAGAATGTCATAAGATGTATAAAAAGAGAAACGGCTTCAGGTAAAACCCAGGTGCACAAAACCAGAACTATATATAACCAAAAATACACCGAGGTACCACACAATAGCGTCTTTATTACACAAAAAATAAGAACAGTGGTGAGCGCTTTCGCAAAACTAATTGCTTCATCAGACTAGAAAATAAAACATTCCATTGCTTATATACAGATGGAACCATTGACTCAATCACTGATGTCATAGGTCAATTAAGGCATTAAAGCTATATAAAACTTATAAATGTAGAAAAGGCTACATATAGAGAAAATTGCATATAAAAGACACACAAAAAACTGCATGTAAATGCATATAAAAATATATATAAAAAACTGCATATAAAAATTGCATACAAAAACTATATACAAAACTATTGGTAAAAGACCTACGTAATGTGCATAGATATAAACTACATAAATACTGTACCTATGAAAAAATAAAAGGATAAAAATCTAGTTATAAAATCTATCTACAATATGTATGTATAACTAAAAGTAGTCTGTCTCTAAAATATGAATAAATAAAGTGTAATGAGTGTATGAGGTGCCTAAAATTAAACATGTTTGAGGCGTCTTGCTTTCAAGAAAGGAACCAAGGAAGTAGAGCCATTAAGGCCTGGATATTTGTCTGCATTCAATTTAATGATCCATCTCTGTTCACAGCTTTCAGTAAAATTTTCTATATCCCTTCCTCTAATGTTTCTGTGTATGCGCTGTAGCACAAAAAACTTAAAAGAATGTGAATTATTTGTATTAATAATATGCTGGGCAAGTGCATTAGTGGGTTTCTTATTTTTGACATCATGAAGATGTTCTAGAATTCTGTCTTTAAGAAATCTATTCATTTTACCTACATAAAACACCGGACATTTCTGACAAAAACAATAACAGACAACATCAGTGCTCTTGCAATCAGCATAAGTATTAAGCTCTAACTGAAAATGCTTGGTGGGGTGCACATAGGTATTTACACTGTAGATATAGGGGCAGGTGTATATCCCAGAATAGTGTCCTTGCTGTCAGTGGGGACAGGGGCTTTGAAGCTATTAATGCCTTCTTGTAAGAGTCTGTAGTTGGCTTTGAAGAAGTTTTTTAGGCTAATTTCTCCTGGGGGGGGGGGTTGATGCTTTTGTTACTTCAAAAGACACTGATTTATGATCAAACTTCACCAGGGAGAGCCACACATTTGTGGTGGTGCACCATTCTACCGTGTTGGTGAGTACCAAATCTACAATGTTTGGGCCCCTTGTGGGGGTGCCAGCTATCTGCTCCAAGTCATTTGAATTAACAAAGTCAAAGAACCTTAGGTTGAGTGTAGTTGTACACACATAGTTTACGCAGTTTATAGACAGGTAGTTAAGGTCACCGATAACCAGGGTGTTTGGTTGTACTTTAAGTGACTCAAGTAGATCCAAGTAGGCAGTGTGAACATCATGATTCATGGAGGGGATCTATAGCTGGTAAGTTGGAGAAGCATCTTTCCTATAGTTATTTGCACATGGTGTAACTCAAGATTATCATTCTCTTTAACCAATCTGGAGGTGTATTTATCTTTGATGAATATTGATACTCCTCCTCCTCCTCTAGTTTTCATGCATTCATTTTTTGGTCTGAACATGGGTAAGGCATTATATCCTGATATGGTCAGGGTGCTCTCTGCAGTCTTGAACCAGGTCTGTGTGACTGAACAGATATCTCCTAGCATTTAGCAGCATAACCTTAAGGTTGTTTTTTTTGAGGATATTTTTATGTCAGGAATTTTGTTTTTGTGACATTGCCTAAAAAGGCACTATGGGGAGGCAAGAGCCTTAGCCAGTGTCTGAAAGCCCAGAGGTGACAAGTGGAGACCATCTCTGGCAAAGCATCGTGGTCTATGAACCATATTATCTCAGGCTGACAGGTACTAAATCCCCTTAGAGTGACACCAGAAACTAAGCCAGCTGTTGAAGTCAATCATTTTTTGTCTGTATTGAGACATCATCCCAGGTAAAGGTAGAATGCTGCTTAAAGCTAGGGATATACCCACCTGGGACACATAATTAGAGAGCTCAGTCATGTCTCCCTTCATATACTCCAGTGAGGTATGTCTCAAGTCGTTCACATCAACATGGACTATGACAGAATCATAACAGTGCCTATTGTTTAGAGACCTGATTGCATGTGTGATGTGGTGGATCCTGTCACCTTACAGATAGCTGACCATGATCTTTTCCTTATCCAACCTGGTGAGTGGGACATCTGTGTGTCTCACAATGGAGTCACCTATGACTAAAACATTTGATTTTGCATTAAGGGCATGTTTGGTGAAACACTGGTGCGTGTGTTTGTATGTGTACTGTGATTTGCTGGGAATGTATTAAGTGAAGTGTTTTTATGTTTGGGAGGTCTCTGATCTTTAGGTAGGCTTCTAGTCAGAACCTCTGCATATGTAGATTTAGGTGTTGTACACGTGGATGGTTCAGGAGGTGAAGTGTGTGAGCTGACAACCTGCTTAGTATCTGATATACTGATTCTTAATTAACCATTAGATATGGAGCAGCGCTCATCTGTCTCAACAATCAATAAAACATTTTTGAAGACACAAATGGTTCCAGATATTTCTTCATCTTCAATAGGTTAAGTTTAATAACCTCTGTAACTTTCAGCACACCACAAGAAATCAAGATTGAGGTTCCCCTCTGAATAACAGCACCACCAGCAAAATAAAAAGAAGCTACTTGAAAATCAGAACCACCCCTATGGCAACTAGACACCATCTTCTCAAAAGTTAGTCATCGATTTACAAATCTAGTAAATCGCTGAGGGTGCATAGTGCCATTCAGGGTGGAGGGGTGAAAGGCACTGTCAACTCCCTGCAGGTAGCAGTGCTTTGATGCAGCTAAATAAAGATACATGAAAATATTAGGCCAACCATACAAAATGTCAGCTTTGCTAAGAAAGTGTATTTATAAGGAGGCAAGACCCCTGTACCTCCATATCCCAAATCTACTAAATGTGAAATCTCACAAACACTGGGAGTAAGGAAACATTTCCTTACCTTTACAGTTCTATGATTTTGTTCAATACAACAGGAAGCTTAGTCAAAATGTAGGTGCAAATGATAACAATTTAGTTCCTCCTATTTCATCTGAACACAAGGTGATATTTATCAGGTATCCCAGCAAATCAATATATCACTGAGGTTTCAGGAAAGAGTTGGTAACACTGTCTTTACTTACTGTATGCAAGCTATATATTCACAGTAACATAAACCAGTTGCACTGTTGGCATGGCTGGTTGTGTTCGACTGCGAATGACACTGCATTCACATTCTCAGCATCTGCATAACAAGTAGCAACAGATTTTTAATATTTTCAAGGAAGGTGTTTCAGTGATTTTTGCATATCAGAAATCACTAGCAATTTAAGATGCAAGTATAGTGAAGACTAGAGTGCATGCATTTAGTTAAACCATAAAATCAGGGCCTTGGGATCATTGCTGAAACCCCTGAATGAACTTTGTCATGAAAGTGAGTTAGAAGGAAATCGGTTAGCTTGATCTAGGTGGCTCACTTTCCTGATGTAGGTGAGGCATAAGGTATACCATATGGATGATATATTTATAGATCAGCTGTTGAGCACACAGTCTGTCTCTCACACATTGAAATTTCTTCCTGTTATCAGACATTGGGCTTGATAGACATAGGAGAGTTATGATTCATCTGTGATTTAGGCCTTTATAATTGCTTGTTATTTAAACAAGCCACCTCCTCTAAAATGTATACATAAGTTGCTAGAATTCAGACAGAAATTACTGTTTGGGAAACACCTCAGGTTTATGGTTCCTTGATAGCAGTTATTATTTTGTATTTATTCACCACTGGCAAGAAAATGCTCACAACAAATATTTTTAATAATTGGCTAGTGTGGTTTTGTTGACTCATTCATTGGTCTCTGAGGGTGTGACCAGCCTGACTATTATATAATTCAAAATGTACATATAGTATAAGCCATGTAAAGGTGGTCTCTCGGCTGCAATAGAGGAAATTATGAGAGGTGGTAACTATGACATATTTTTTGCATAGTAGCCTATAGCATAGTAATTAAATACTGATTAGAGCTGCTGGTGGTATGCTGGTCAGTGTACAGACATTATAATCACTTTCATTAAACAGTACTTAGTAAAGTACTTCATGAATGTGCAAAACAGTATGGATTGTAAAAAATCTCACTACTTGAAATTCAGATTCAGAGAATAATAAACATATACTACAAAAACAATCAGAATCTGAAAAGAAAGAATCCTGAAACAAACAAACGAAAAACTCACCTACATTCAAGGACTTCAGTTGGAAGTTGTCTCGGTGGAATTATGTGATATGATTGCATAACATTTAGATGGGTATCAACCGTAAATAAGGTGGGTACAACAGACAAATTAAAAAGTCTGATGACCGTGTCTTCAGTTTTATACAGTTGCTGTAAGACATATGTGGCATAAGTCTGCAGTACAATCTTCCAACTCTGCTATACAAAGAAGTGAAGGTTTAATTAAACATGATGTTATGTGCAAACAAATTAACAAAGCAATGGTAAGGACATAACCATATAACAATCAGTATCTCCGAATACTAAAATACATTGTGGCATAGAACAAAAAGCAGTCAAGATAGCAAATATTGCTATATACATAGAATCATTTAAAACTAACAAACTGTTAACTTATGCAACTGCCAGCTTCCCATTCAGCCCAGCTGCTATTCTAGTCCATCTCCAAGGTCATATAATAACAGAAAGAAAGAAATGGTTGACTTCATTGCAAAATAAAGTATTCCTCTTATAAGGTTGAACTGCTTTCTGATCATTTAAACTGTATGTGGTTCTAATGTTAATAAGCGTACTTTTAATATCATAAAGATGTAGAAAGCACGTGATGTGGTTGTAGCATTAATAGCCCTAGGACCTTCTGGTGAACACTGGTTGTGTGGGAAGCAACTAAGTTAAAGAAAGGGGGTCTCAGTATAGCATTAGATGTTAGAGGGTTCTCCACATACACCTTATAGTAGTGAAAAGCCAGAAAAGCAGCAGCAGAAATCATTAAAGTGAAGGCCTGGGTATAGTAGGAGTTTGGTAAAACCAGAAATAATTTTTTTCATGTGTCCTTATTGTGGTTCTGCCAAAACACTGTGCAATTCAAAAGGGTGAGATAGCAGAAGTTAAAAAATAGAAGTTGAAGTTATGGAGTGCCTGCTAAGTGAAGGATTTAATGTAGAAGACCTAACACAGATTACTTTACAGCATGATGGAGTGAGTCCTCAAAATAAGGAGAAGCAGGAAGATCAGGAGACATCTGAAGAAGAAATGTGGACATGGGAAAGAAAGAGAGATTTAATATGGTGTAATATTTATGCAAAGGAGAAAGGAAAACTAACCAATACAAAAAGAGCAGCACCAAAGATATTTGACGAGAAATACAGGCAAAGGAATCTGGATATGGAAAATTTTACAATCCAAAAAACAAGACAGAGGAAAAGTAAAAAAGGAGATCAGTAATAGAGAAATTAAAGAAATAGAAACTGAGGTTATGAAGCACCTGCAAAGCGAAGGACTCAGTGTAAAAAACCTAATGCAGAAAGCACCACAACAGAATACACCAATGGATATCCAAATTAAGGGGAAACCAGTGGAACAGGAAGCAACTGGTCCGGTGCCATATCAAGATATTTTGGAGCCTTCAGGAAATCATTATAAATGCTCACTTGAAGCTAACAGGAAACTGTGGAAACTCTGATGCAGTCAATGTTGAGGACTGATAGGCCAGTGAATTCCCATATGACAGAACAACAGATGACACAGGATGAAATTGAAGAGAACGTGTCACAGGAAGATGCTATAGAACTTTCTATAGAATGCCCGCAGGAAATGGAAAACAAGGGATGTGCCCTTAGTTTGGAAGAAAATGATCTAAGAGAAGAGTTGCTTGATTTAAAAGACAGAGATAATTATATTAAGATCGATGAGAGAAACAGACTGCAGAAGGTCAACAAAACTCCAAAAGTCAGAAGCATGATAAAACAAACAAACACAATAATTAGGACTGTCCAGAGAGAGCCATGTGTTGTAACAGAAGTAAACAGGATATGTTACTGTGCAGCTAAATTAATAACTGATAAAGTTCTACCACAAGAACACAAGGTAGTGAGGAAAAGGAAGTGAAGAAATTGAATACCATCATGGAAGTATCAAATACAGAAACATTTAAATCAATTAAGACAAGATGCGTCACTGTTAGAAGACTGTAGAAGAGGGAAAAGATCAACAAAAATACTAAGAAAGATAGATGTGATTAAAGCAATGCACAGTATTAGAAAAGACCAGGGTCTATCGTGCATGATCGCAAATAAACGAAAAATTTCAGCACAGGTGGAAAAACTTAGAAGATAAGCAAATAAATATAAAGGAAAAGTACAAAATAAGCAATTTATTGATGACCCAAAAAAAACAGAACAACAGATTTGCAGCAGTAGTGTTGTCGCCTCACAGCAAGAAGTTTTCCCATTCGATTCTCGGCTGGAGCACCTTATGTGTGGAGTCTGCATGTTCTCCCCGCAGTCAAATGGTGTTTGAAAGACATGCATGAATGGGCGTGCCTTCGTTAAAGGTTGGGTGTCAGGCTGGCACCTTGGCACCGTAAAAATCTACTGCCAATCATTAGCGGACCGGAGTTCCGCTGTGGCGACCCCTAACCAGGAAAAGCCGAAAGAAGAACAACATTAATGACCCAAAAAAGTTTTATAGAGAATTGGGAAACAAGGTAAAAGAAACTGAAAGACAGCCAAAAAAGAAGAAATAGATGCATTTTGGAGAAATATCTATGAAGATCCTGTGGAACTCAAACTCCAAAGAAAACTGACAAACCACTTAATTAAACAAAAAATAAAAAAGGCAAAAAACCAGAACCAAACTGTTTTTTGTATGTTAGCGCATTTGTCAAGTTTAATAACTCATCTTCTTCAGACAAACAGACCAACCATATCAAATACACTTAAATACCAAATACAAAATTACATAATCAAGGGTAAAAATCACATGACCAGCAATGTTAAACTTTTAAAGTGACCGCATTACTTTTCTGAGAAAAAAATTTGAATGCATATAAAGTCATTTAAATTACAATCCATCCTCTGAAAAACATTCCTCATCCTCATTTTTTTAAAACATGCACAATCAAAACACACAAATAATTTAAAATTATAAACTATTCAATGAGTCAAACTCTTCAATTTCAGCACACAGACTATAGAAAACAGATAATTTTATCCTGGTTGATTATAGGTATGTGTTCTAATCTGCCAAATTAACTCACTCTGCTCAAGTCTTAGGGTATGTGAACCTTCCCTTTCATTATATGCAACTTGATATATCACTCTGAATAAAAATGAGTGGCCTGGCTGATAGAGCACATGTTTAGCTAAAGCACTTTCCAACCTCCCTTTTCTAATATATAGGTGTTCATACACATGCTCTCTTAATTTATGGTCAGTCTTGCCTATGTAAAAACTAGGACAAGACTGGCACTGGGCTAAATACACCACTCTACTGGAATTAGAGTTGTACTTACCCTTACAAGTATACTTTCTCCCTTTCGGTGTGTATGTATAACACACATCCATATGCTTACAGTAGGCACAGGCCTCACATTTAAACATACCTTGTTGCCTTGTCAGCCCCAAATTTTTTAATTCTAATAACCCTTTCATGTTTTGAGCTCTTCTAAAAATAAATTTAGGGTTAGCACCTAGTTTATTCACAAAGGACCCCTGTGATGCTATTACACTCCAATTCTTAATCAAGATCTGTTTAATGTTGCCAGCATCAATATTATAAGGGGTTATAAAAGTCAAGGGATGGTTTATTATTTCACTTTGTTGGAGATCATCACTCACTGTACCCCCATTTTCCATCATACATTGTCCACCCCCCAAGATAGCTTTGAAATAACCTACATTTCTTTTCATTTGATCTCCATTCACCAATTCTTCGAGGAAGGATGCTGGGTAGCCTCTCTTCAAAAACATTTGGACTAACAAGTCACATTCAATCATAAAATCAAAATTAGTACTGCACATTCTGGCTGCTCTTATGAGCTGTCCCTTCACAACAGATTTTTTCTGATACCAAGTGTAAGCACTAGTAAAGTGCAAAAAATGAGTTTGAATATGTCTCCTTGCTACATATCTTCACTTTATAACATCTATTCTGTCTATTCTTAGACAAGTCCACATCTAAGAATGCTATCCTCTCTGTACTGAATGTGTGGGTGAATGTTAGAAATTCTGTTGTTCTATTACAATATTAAATAAATTCAACAAATAAATCATGTCCACCCTTAAATATAATAAAAACATCATTGAAAAATCTGGTGTAATAAAAAATGTGCTGAATAAAGACATTATTATTGAATACAAATTTGTTTTCTCTGTTGTTGTTGGGAGAGATGCAACTGCATCAAGCACCTAGTGTCATTGCTCTCTCCCCCACAAACCAGTATATCTGGCACTGAGAAGGTTGGTAACATGAAGACTACACCTCAAATGCCACCCACACCTACACAACACACCCCACATATGTGGAGGTCCTCAACAAAAGCATACCCAAACAGACAGACCTCAGAAGCATAAATGCATGCAAACTCCACTGCCCAACACACCACACACAGTCCACACACCTGTGTCTCACTGTCACTAAGGCCTAAACATAAACCCATATAGGAGACTTCATTATGAGATGCATAGATGTGCCCCTCACTAGGCTGGATAAGGACAAAGTCAGGTTTAGTTGTTTGTTGGGGCCAGAATCTGCCATATCACCAATTCACTCAAGTCTCTCAACAGGTACTGTTATGACTCTGTCATAGTCCATGTTAGAGTGAATGACTTGAGATGTACCTCCCTGGACTATACAAAGAAAGCCATGATGGAGATCGCTGAATATGTGTCCAAGGCAGGTATGTTTCTAGCCTTAAGCAGCATTCTACTGTCACCCAGAATTATGCCTCAACACAAAAAGAAAATGATTGACTAACAGTTTCTGGTGTCATTCCAAGTGGATCTAGTACCTGGCAGCCTGGGATGACATGACTGACAAACTACGATGCTTTGCCAGAGATGGCCTGCATCTGTCTCCCTTGGGCTTCAGGCTCCTGGCAAAGACTCTTGCCACCCCACTAGTGCCTTATTTAGGCAACACCATGAGTCCTAAACTACCAATATAAAAATTTCATCAAAACGTAAATTAAAGGTCATGCGGCTAAATGCTAGGAGTCTAAACATGAAACTGCACTCGTTGCAAGCATTCTTAACTGTTAGAAAAATGTGTATTCAAATATATGAGAAATGCTAGTTTAAAAGCAAAGTAGTATATAATGCATTTTATTCTATTAATCATATAACAGTACGGATTAATTCATGTGTAAATGTAAGTAGTTTTGAAACTGCAGTGTGGCTTGAAGCAAAGCTGATCTCTGACCCTGGCAGAATGCTAGCTTAGCAAGTTTTAATGTTTATGCTTTTCACAAGTGATTATCTGCTGGGTCAGGAAATTAAGTGTGTGAAATAATGAAATCTTCTGCTCTTTCCTGTTGGAATGATTTGGCCTTGTATATGTGTTACTGAGATAGCACGCAGCTGTGTGAGAAAGTGTAACAGAGAACAAAGACGTGTATTAAAAGACTGAAGCTGCTATTGTATTCAAACTGATATGAAACCTTGAAGAAGTAACTTTACAGAAAGACATTATGTCTGGCCAGCTGGATAGCAAGGCCGTATTGTATCTAGAGGAAAAGTTTTTTTAAATATACAGCATCAACAGTTTTATGAATAAAGGACTGTAAGCTAAAGTGATGTAGATGCCCTGTGACATATCATGTCAGTAAGGTGGGCATAGCTTAAATGTTAAACCTATATAAAATTGTGTGCTTCCTGTTTCATGTCAGACAAAATTCTGTACTTGTAATGCTTTTTGCCTCCTGGTGTACACTAGTAAACTTTTGAATCTGAACCTCCTGTGTATTGAATTCTTAATTTTATTTAACAGTTTGGTCCTTCGCAGACAGAATTCCCTTGGTAAGCCGCAGATCAGAGCGTATCGGTGGTCGAATACTGTGCAGGAGAAGTTACCAAAATGGTTCTTCTTGAGTGAAAAGTCCTCCGATTGAATTGTCGTGTGTAAAGAGGCTGGCCACTTTCTGATCTGTGGCCAAAAAGCGGAACTTGGACAGTTCAATACCGGAGGCTCAGGTAGGAAGAATTTGCCTTTTTTCTGTTTTAGATCAGGGACTAGGTTACAGTATATTATTGCCAAGATTTGTTTTGCAGATCAGGGACAAAAGGAAGTACTGTATATTTGGTCATAGATCAGGGTAACAGAATAAGGTAGGCAGTTATTCTAGATAAACTGTGAACAGGAACTGAGAACTTGATATCACGTGATAAAAAGGGTTACGTAACATTTTCTTTGACATGGGTAATCAGTGCACTAAAACCTCGCGAGATCCGCCCCTAACCGAAGACGCAAAATACATGCAATTACAACGTTCTGATAACGTTAGGTATTATACGAAATGGGTTAGTAAATATGAATTTGATGGTAAACTAGATAAAACTTCACTAGTTAAACTCCTTAAACAGCTTAAATCTGATGCGGATGGTCAGGCAAAAAAGTAACGCCAACTAGGCATTCCTCAAGCACATAGGTGGATTGAGGAAGCAAATCGTAGAGAACAGAAGCTTAAAAATTCAAAAACATTATTTTTAAACAAAGAGGATAATAACTTGGTAATAGCAACAGCTCCTCCTCCTCCTCCCTTGCCCCCTCCCTTACCCTTTTCAGGATATGAAGCGAGTGGACAGGCTGGTCCGCCTCCGCGTTATCCTGAAGTTTCAGCAAGACCACAACCATTTGTTAGAGATCCTATTGAAACTAGGTACCGAACACGTAAAACACATAGGGACACAGAACCATACCAAATGGAGAGAAATCTACAGGATGAGAGTGAGGAAGAAATATGCCCACTTATAGAAGTTCCAAATCCTCAGGCAGGACCCAACACTCTTAGTATATAGACCATGGACACTGGAGGATATCCAGAAGGCTACTGAGGGAATCCCCCATCCGAAAGTTAATTTTATGAAATTTTTAGAAGATTTACAAGGCATGAGGTTGAGTTACCACTTGAATGGGGAAGAAGTAGAAAAAGTAGCAAGACAAGTTATAGGCCAGATTGGCACATGATTTGTGGCACCTGGAATCCTCGTAATGCAGAGCTTAGACCACTCCCACATAGTGACGCAGAGTTAGACAACAGAGTAAAAGGTCTGACAGACCGAATCTCTGAGAAATGGAAACCCAGAGCAGACTGGACTTGCATTAATCAATGCATACAACAGGAAAATGAGACAATAGATGGATATTATGCTAGATTATTAGAATGTTTTAATAATCATAGCGGTATGTCGGTTCCTGAGAACCAAACAAATGATTCCCCATATGAACAACAATTAAAAAATGCATTTTTGAAAGGTTGCATTGCACCTATTAGTAGCTTCATTACGAAGCATATGATAGACCATCAAACAGGGAGGCTACAGGCCTTACTTGAATATGCTAGACATGCTGAAAGACATTTTAATAGTAAAAAGAAAAAGAAGGCGCAAGTCTTCACTGCTGAAGACGGAGCTGAAGTATTTGTATTACAGTCAGGTAAAAAGGGCAAGAAAAATACCCAGGGAAACAAACAGTCTGATAAACGATCAGAAGATTTTGAAGAAAGGAAAAAGAGAGGTGAATGCTTCAAGTGCGGGAAAAAGGGACATCTAGCAAGGGATTGTAAGCAAAACAAAAAGGTAATTACAGAAGATAAGGGAGATGAGGACTGACTATATGATAGTGAGGATACATCATGTGAAAGTCAGAAATCATCAGGAAAAGTTAATAAACGAAAAGCAAATGTAAATGTGATAGAGGGAGTTGAGGAAGTGCAAGTAGATATGGAGGATGAAGAAAGTGAAATTTTGGACTTGGCATTATTGAGCTTAGGGCTCTACTTAGCAGATACGAAACCGGAAGTTACACTTCTGGTGGAGAGAAGGGAAGTCAAATTCCTGTGTGACTCAGGAGCGTCACGGACTTTGATACACCCCTCCAAGTTACCAGAACATTCCGAATCACCTGATTATATACTAGTAAAATCCGCGAATGGACAGCTATACAGGGAACCACTTTCCCATGATATAGCAAGAAATGACCCTGTTTCAGGTATGACCCAGAGAAGTAAAATTGTTGTTTCTGCAAAGTGTCCAGTAAACCTATTGGGCAGGGACCCTATGCAGATATTTGGCATAGCAGTAGTTCCAACTGTACAAGGTATGGAGGCACAGAGACAGATGGATACCTTTGTAGTGCGACCGGAGGGTGAAACCTTTTACTGGTACAGCCAGGACCTAGTCACGACTGGTCCAGCGGCAGTAACCGAGGAACTGATGAACGTAGCCATCAGTAAAGCTCCCTCCCTTGACACTGATCAACAGCATTTGTTACACTGTACTCTATACTACTGTACTACACCAGGACCTGATAGAGAATATGAGCAAGAATTGTTTAGAAATCGTGCAACTGGATTGGTTTTGCAAACTTTGTACTGGGATACTGAGGGGAACAGTGTAGTTATCTGTTCATTACCTCAAGAATTCCTTGCATTGTATAGATCAAATTGGTTACCACAGGTCAGCTTGACAAAGAACAAAAATGTCAAATGGGCAGATTTAGGAGAAAAAGTAACAAGATGGGAAAAACAGACTGATTTAGAACTGTCAGAACAAGGGATACAAAAACAAAGACTGAATTGGTTGACACAGACACATCCAGCTGTACACTTGCAATCTAGTGAGGACAGCTGATTAGTATTTTTATTAGAAGAAGAAGAAAAGGCCTTATGTGAAATTCCAACAACTCTTTGGTCAACAGGCAAGTCAGATGTAGGACTTATTCGAACTGCAGGACCAGTTACAATTACCCCAAAGTCAGCTTTTAGACCACAGAAAAGACAATACCCTTTGAGAAAGGATGCAGAAATAGGAATTAAACCTATAATAGCAGCATTACTCAAAGAAGGAGTACTGGTAGAATCTCCTGATTCACCATGTAATACACCCCTATTTCCTGTTAAAAAAGCAAACAGGGAATGGCGGATGGTACAAGATTTACAAGCTGTAAATAATGCAGTAATACCTAGAGCACCTACGGTGCCAGACCCACATACTTTGTTAAACGATTTAGAACCACAACAGAAGTATTTCTCTGTGGTAGATATTAGCAATGCTTTCTTTTCAATACCTATACATCCTGATAGTCAATATTGGTTTGCATTTACATTTCAGGGTAAAAGGTATACGTATACTCGACTACCACAGGGATATTGTGAGAGCCCAACAATATTTGCACAAGAAATGGCTAGCAACCTGGCAAGGTTTACCCCACTGGGAGGTAGTCAAATTCTACTTTATGTAGATGACATCTTGCTAGCAGCCCCCACCCAGCAACAGTGCGGGGAGGATACTGTAGCGTTATTGAAATTTTTAGCAACACAAGGACACAAAGTAAACAAAAGTAAGTTACAACTTTGGAAAAAACAAGCTAGATACCTAGGATATGTAATATCCAATGAAGGTAGAATACTAGATGAGGAAAGAAAAACAGCAATTTTGCAAGCACCCAAACCAACAACCCAGAAAGAAATGATGTCTTTCTTAGGTACAACTAATTTTTGTCGGAGCTGGATACCAAATTATGCTTTGGAATCTGCTCCACTGACTGACTTGATATATAAGACACCAATGGCAGCACAAGATATCTTACAATGGACAACTGAAGCAGAAACGGCTTTCTGCAGATTGAAGCAGTTAATAGCTTCTTCATTAGTTTTAGGAATTCCAAATTATCACAAACGTTTTTTTTCAGACCGTAGATTGTAAGCAAGGATATATGACGTCAGTATTGACGCAACAACATGGGGACAAGTAACGCCCCATAGCCTACTATTCATCACAGTTAGACCCAGTGGCGCGATCTTTGCCTCACTGTGTACAAGCAGTAGTTGCAGCCGCAATGGCAGTACAGGCTTCAGCCTCAGTGGTGTTATTCCACCCTCTCACATTGAGAGTGCCTCATGCAGTTGCAATAATTTTACTGCAAGAGAAAGTGGCATACCTTTCTCCTGCTAGACATCTTTCATGTATGACTATACTGCTGAGCCAACCTCATATGACAATTGAACAATGTACGACATTGAATCCATCAACATTACTTCCAACTCCTGCGGAGGGCACACCACACAGCTGCCTGCAGGAAATTGAACAGTTAGCTTTACCTAGACAAGATCTTACAGATATGCCCTTGGATAATTCCGAGGTGACATATTACGTGGACGGCTCATGCAGAAGGGGTCCTATAGGGAAGAATCTGGTAGGGTATGCAGTAGTTACAGACACTGAAATTTTAGAAGCTCAATCCTTACCACACAACTTATCTGCACAAGCAGCAGAATTGATAGCTTTGATGAGGGCATGTACTTTAGCAAAAAACAAGTGTGTGAACATATATACTGATAGTCAGTATGCTTTTTCTACAGTACATGTATTTGCACAACAATGGAAAAATAGAGGAATGATAACATCTAGTGGAAAACCTATTAATCATGCGCAATTTATTTTGGAGTTATTAGAATCTATTCAGTTACCTACCAAAGTAGCTATTTGTAAATGTGTAACTCATACAAAACAACAGGATAAGATTTTGAAAGGCAATGCACAAGCTGATGCAGCTGCAAAGCAAGCAGCCTCAGACTCAAAAACTTTACTTTTAAATGAGGAACAACCCTCTGAGATTTTAGATTTAGACATGTTAAAAACAATGCAGACGCTTACTGCAAAAGCAGAAAAACAAAAATGGGTAAAACGAGGTGCAATTCTTGAGAATGGACTGTACATTTCCAAAGAAAGAAAACCAATATTGCCGTCTAATTTATTTAGATATGCAGCTTTGTTGAGCCATGGGCAGTGCCATGTCTCAACAGGGGGGATGGTACAGTTAGTAAATCGAATATTCCAAACATATGGATACATAAACTACACAAAAAAATTTTGTGCAGCTTGTCATACTTGTAACAAGCACCATGCACAAGGAGCATTTAAAACCAAGCAAGGAAGTTTTCCTATATCACCTTATCCATTCCATACTATTTGTATGGATTTTATAGAATTGAATAAATGTGAAGGAAAAAAGTTTTGTTTAGTTATTGTATTGAAGCTTTTCCAACTAAAAACCCGGATGCAGCAACAGTGGCAAAAGCCCTGATAAAAGAAGTAATCCCTAGATTTGGCATTCCGGAGAGGATTTATAGTGACAATGGCACACATTTTGTAAATCAGACAATCCAACAGCTTGGTAGATTTTTTGGTATCTCCTTAAAGAACCATTGTGCTTACCACCCACAGTCAGCAGGACTGGTGGAAAGGTACAATGGTACCCTAAAAAATAAGCTTAGGAAACTAATTGAGGAAACCCAAAAGAATTGGATATACTGTCTGCCTTTAGCACTGCTGAGTATGAGAACGGTTCCAAATGTAAAGGGTTTGACTTCCTTTGAAATGGTTTTTGGGAGAGCATATTATGTACCTCAGTGGAAAGCTCTCATGCCTGCAGAGCAAGAGGCTGACAGTTCATTAGCTAGTTATATGAGGAAACTGTTAACAAATAAATCTGTTTTGCAGTTTAACTCTTTTTCAGATAAGGAACAGACCAGACCAGTGGAAGCAGTCTTGGCCCCATGGTCGTGGATCTGGCTGAAAGTGACGAAAAGGAAGAATTGGGCGAGTCCAAAGTGGGAGGGAACGTACCAGGTTCTGTTGGCAACGCCTACTGCAGTTAGAGTGGCCGAGAGGACGTCCTGGGTTCATTTGACGCATTGTAAACCGGTAAAGAACTCTCAACTTGATAAAAACTTTGTGACTGATACACAACCAGACCGAGATGGCCAAAAACAAAGTGAATAGAAGTTTAGATCAACCCCAGAGATGTTGCATAATCATTTTGTTGAGTGTACATTTATTAACTGTAATTGTGACAATTTTCCTCTTGTTGTGGTTTATCCTACACACAACCACACAAGTGAAAGTGGGAAGGTGTGATGAAACGTCTATAGACTGGCATCCAAATTTTAACACATACCTAGCCATGAAACGTGTATATGCAGAGACTATGAACATTTCAAATTGCTGGGTTTGTACAGCTATACCGACAGCATATGGAGGACTGATAATGTCCGCTGTCCCTTTGGGGATAAATGAGACTTGGGAGAATTTACTTTTCGATACAGGAACTGTGAGATCACAGGAAAAAATAGCTTTATTTTTACCTGTCACACAAAAAGGAATTGTATGTTTTTTCAAAAATGACACCCTCCAGGTGGGCTGGAGCAATTGTAATATAACCATATCTTACCGATGTTATATTAAGAATGGTAATGGCAATACTTTTTGCAATACTAATTATGACTTGTATTTGAACTCATTGAAAACAACTATGAATGACATTCAAAAAAATTGTTTAACCAATTGTCAGTTATAGATCAGAAAATGTTTCATGCAGGGCTGATGTGTATTAGTACTAAAGTAGAAAACTGTTATTTTATTTGTGGGGAAAAAGGCATATAAATGGTTACCTGAGAATTGGTCCGGCAGTTGTTTTTTTGGGTTACTTGGTTCTGGCAATAAGACATACTGCAGAATTACCTTTGGGTAAGATACGAAACATAAGAGAAACAGCCCGAAAACCCAAAGGTCCAGTTAAAAAACCTGTGAATCCAGTTGGAAAGATCGAAGCTGGCTGGAAAGACCACAATTCAGTAAAAGACAAAAGCGAATTGACTCATATGGACTTGAGTGACAGTGTTATATCCTGGGCAGGAATATTCCCAGCCTATGGAGCAGTCAAATTGATCTGGGAGCTGAGGAATTTGTCGAAACTTCTCGAAGTAATGAGTAATGCAACTTTTTCCGCCCTAGAACTGGTGACTGATGAATTGAATGCAATGAGAACTGTTGTGCTACAAAATCGGATGGCTCTTGACTTCACCCTAGAGGCGAGAGGTGGTACGTGCGAGCTTATCAAAGAAGAATGCTGTGCTTATATTCCTGACAATCGTCATGAGATTAATAACCACCTAGAGGTAATTCAGCAAGTATCAGCCATGACTGAACCAGGCCCAAACCCACTGATGGACTTTTTCCAGAATCTATTTGGGGGGTGGGGTTCCATCCTAATGAATATTCTGATTGCCATTTGTGTGGGTATACTCCTAATAGGAGCATGTGTTTGCTGTGGAATTCCCTGCATGAAAAGATTAATCAAAGATTTTATTGATGTATCTGTTACTGAAACTTTTTACCAAGATATCGAGATTGAAAGATTGATCTCAGATGACGCTTTTTCTGAAGTATAGATTGAAAGACTCACCTAGCTGAAAATCCTAAGTGGAAAAGGCTAGGAGATGAAATGGCACTATGCATACTTCAAAATAGAATAAAAGTATTAATAGGGGAAAATGTTAGAAAAATGTGTATTTAAATATATGAGAAATGCTAGTTTAAAAGCAAAGTAGTATATAATGCATTTTATTCTATTAATCATATAATAGTACAGATTAATTCATGTGTAAATGTAAGTAGTTTTGAAACTGCAGTGTGGCTTGAAGCAAAGCTGATCTCTGACCCTGGCAGAATGCTAGCTTAGCAAGTTTTAATGTTTATGCTTTTCACAAGTGATTATCTGCTGGGTCAGGAAATTAAGTGTGTGAAATAATGAAATCTTCTGCTCTTTCCTGTTGGAATGATTTGGCCTTGTATATGTGTTACTGAGATAACACGCAGCTGTGTGAGAAAGTGTAACAGAGAACAAAGACGTGTATTAAAAGACTGAAGCTGCTATTGTATTCAAACTGATATGAAACCTTGAAGAAGTAACTTTACAGAAAGACATTATGTCTGACCAGCTGGATAGCAAGGCCGTATTGTATCTAGAGGAAAAGGTTTTTTTTAAATATACAGCATCAACAGTTTTATGAATAAAGGACTGTAAGTTAAAGTGATGTAGATGCCCTGTGACATATCACATCAGTAAGGTGGGCATAGCTTAAATGTTAAACCTATATAAAATTGTGTGCTTCCTGTTTCATGTCAGACAAAATTCTGTACTTGTACGTTTTTTGCCTCCTGGTGTACACTAGTAAACTTTTGAATCTGAACCTCCTGTGTATTGAATTCATAATTTTATTTAACATTAACCCTGAAAGAAGCTGACATTTGTGCAGTCACAGAAACCTGGTTCAAAGCTGCAGAGAGCACCCCAGCCATACCAGGTTACTCATACTTTCATTCAGACCACAAACCGTGGGCAGCAAAACATAAGGAGGTAGAGTTGCAATATATATAAAAGACATACACACCTCCAGGCTGGTCAAACAGTATGATGCATAGGAAACACTCCAGGTGCAGTTAAGAATTAACAAGACCCCTATTCAAATTATAGCTGGCTATAGGCCTCCAACTTTGACTCATGATACCCACTCCACCTATCAAGAGTCAACCTTTTACCCTGATCCTGGGCCACTTTAACTATCCAACCATAGACTGGAAGAAATACTCATGCCAAAATACAAATGCCCAGAGATTCTTTGAGTTTGTCAATGAAAATGCCTTAGACCAGTTGGTTGATCCCCCCCACAAGAGGTGAAAATGTCTTGGACTTGGTATTAACCAACATGAGTAACCACTGCAGCATTCCTACGGTGTCATCATCCCTGGTAAGATCCAACCACAAAGCAGTCACTTTTGAAGTCACCATATCCCCCTACCTGCCTCCCCCCCAACCAGGGTCAAACAAAAAAACCTTCTCCAAAGCTGATTACAACATCCTGAAGAAAGGTATAAACAGCTTCAGAGCCCCCTCCTCCTCCATAGAAATGGGCACATATATCCACACCTACACTAAAGTACTATATGAGTATTTATAAAGCTACATGGAATCAGGATTGCTAGAAATGATGAAATCCTCTTCCTCAAGGAAGACTAAACCTGCCTGGTGGGCATCTACAATAAATAAACTCTAAAATAAAAGGAAAACAATTGCTGTCCAGGACCAAGAAGGTGGAGGTACCTAATTGGAAGCAATCTTTCCTTAGTTTGAACAAGCAAATAAAAGCACTACTGAAATCCTCCAAAGCAAATTTCGAGTCCAAACTGTCCACATCTACTAAAGACAGTCATAAGGCCTTCTTCACATATGTCCGCAGTCTCAAGGCAAGCACCCAGATCTGCTCAGAACTGGTTGTCAAGGGCACCACCTACACAAAAGCTGTAGATACAGCCAACATGCTGGCAGACAGTTTCAGTGAAAACTTCACTCCTCTGTCTCCCCCATCAGTAAAACAGGACTCCCTAGTACCTGCCCCCCTCCCCTTATCTCTAGGAAGCAAATCATCACTGCCCTCTCAAAGGCAAAATACAACCTCCATGGGACCCAATAACATCCCAGGCTGCATCCTACATGAACTCAGCAGGAACCTGCAGCACCATTAGGCACACTATTCATCCAAAGCCTGAGTACCGGCTTCATCCCAGCTGAGTGGAGGACAGCCACGGTCAGTCCTTTGCACAAAGGTGGAGCATCCACCGATCCAGGAAATTATAGACTCATGTACCCCAGGGATCAGTCTTGGGGCCTCTGCTGTTTAGGATATACTTCTTGGAGGTGCAGGCCAAATCTAGTGGGCTATGGCTGATCAAGTTCACAGATGACTGCAAGTTGGGCGCTGTCACCAATTCCTCTAGTGATATGGACATCCTCCAAGAGGGTCTCACCCAAACAAATGACTGGTGCCAGAAACATAGCCTGAACCTAAATCCCAAAAAATGCATCTTCATCATACATTTTGGGGAGAGTGACATCTCCACAAATTATCACATTGATAATAAGGTCCTAAGCACTCAATCAGTCGTGAGTGACTTGGGTACCCAGGTTTATAGCAAACTGACTTCTGACCACAATATTGCCTCCATTCTATGGAAAGATTTCTACATGGCCCACCTCATTAGAAAGGGCATCTCATCCAGGGACAAGGTGGTTATAACATTCCTGTATTCTTCCCTTATAAGACCCATTATTGAGTACAATGCCACTTTTGGCAAGCACCTCACAAAGCACATGCAGCAGCTGGAGAGACCACAGAGGTTCCTCATCCGGAGAATCCAGGGCCTCAAACATTTACCCTACACAGATAGGATAATCCGCACGTGCAACCTCAACCTGTTCTGTGACATCAAATCGAGTTGTTGGCAGGACAGATTTGTGTCCCAGAGACTCCCCCTTTTATGGAATTGACTCCCTCTCCACATAAAGCAGAGTACCTCACTGACCCTTTTTAAGCACAACCTGGATAACTGGATGGGGAACAGAAAATACACCCCTGAGATTCCAAATTTGTCCCTGCTGGACAGTGGCATAAGGTGCTGGCTTTGTGGAACATGGGCTAAATTCTTGGCTAGGCTTGTAAGAACCTCAGGGCCAATAGCCTAGTAACTCCCTATGATCCTATGTGGAGCAATTGGATTTCGGCAGTGGACCTGTAAAAATACACTAGTGAAAGTTGCCCTTCATGAATAATTATGTAAATCAAACCTCTGAACAGAAATAAGAGGCTGTGTTACTCAATGTTATTGTTACTGATGTAGGACATAACAGATACCAAGTCCACTGGTTGATTCTTTGAACTTTCTTTTTCTAATTAAGTCTATAAATCATACCTCAGCCATCTGTTGCCATTATGAATAGTACTTCAGTTCATAGAAAAATATTACAGAAGTGATAGAATGAAAAGTAGAGAGTAGGTACAATCATCAAATAAAGCTAAAATGGCTGTTTCTTACTGTATGTACCCTCCTGATAACCAATTACTTCAGTTAATTACAAAAGTCAAAAGTGATTTTCAAGTAAACTACAAAAAAAAAAAAAAATAGGGTTAGCCAGAAATTTTGTCTCAATTGTATTTATTTCTTTTATTTTATTTTATTCTATTCTTTTGTTGAGCAGGTTAGTCCCACTATGCTAGTAGCTTCTCTTCAGGGGAGATCCAAGGTGGTACTTATACTTCAAGGAGAAATTTGACCAGGGAACTTTCCATACTGTTTTTTTATAGGTGACCTGTGATGTTTTACACACCTGAGCTACCACCAATTCAAGCAGATGGGGGCTCACTTTAACAACTCATCCGAAGAACATAGTCTTAAAAAAGTTAGTTAACCTTTTCCCAATTTCAAGAAAGAAAAATAGTAAATACCAAATGAACATGGAATTTTTTTTTACTAATCACCCTCCTATATACAGACAGTGACAATGCTGGATTGCAATGAAGTATGTTTCCAAGTTTAATATTATACCAATGCATTTAATGAAACAAACCAATATAGTTTATGGACAATTATTTTTCATTTTACAGGAGAACAAATACATGAACTATAGTAGACATTTTCTTTAGAAAAAGACATATTTAAATATGCTACAGGCAAATTAGCTCTATATTTTGAACCAAAAAGCAATGTTCAGGTTGAGATTTATAAATTCAAATCTGTTGTTCACAAAAAGTATGAATTCATAACCTTGCATGACATGATCTTCAACATACACAGGACTAATGCAATATAAGAGACTTATATTCAGGGTCATTTTAGCTGCAGAGAATTTTCAACATATAAATGGTACATGTTTCAGTAGTAACATTTGGAAAAAATCAAAATGAGTGTTATGAGGAATTAAACAAGTTATGGACAGACTGAAGAAAAACATTAAAGAAAGGCAATTGCATCTTTAAAAAAGTGCTAGAGTTTTATGGGATTTCTTTTTCTGAGAAATATATGTCTTCTGATCCAGTGAGAGTAAAAATAATTCATGAAATATAGTGGGGAGTTTTCTGTTGTTCAAGTTGGGTGTGATGGATGAGAAAGAAAAGTTTTGGAGTGAGTTGGATGAAGTGGTGATGACTGTACCCAAGGGTGAGAGACTGGTGATTGGAGCAGATTTCAATGGGCATGTTGGTGAAGGGAACAGAGGGGATGAGGAAGTGATGGGTCAGTATGGTGTTAAGCAAAGGAATGCAGAAGGTCAGATGGTAGTGGATTTTGTGAAAAGGATGGACATGGCTGTGATGAATACGTATTTTAACAAGGGGGAGGAGCACAGGGTGGCATACAAGAGTGGGGGAAGATACACACAGGTGGATTATATCTTATGTAGATGGGCCAATCTGAAGGAGATTGGAGACTGTAAAGTGGTGGCAGGGGAAAGTGTAGTTAGGCAGCATAGGATAGTGGTTTGTAGGATGACATTGGTGATCAAGAAGAGGAGGATGAGTGTGAGGGCAGCACCAAGGATCAAATGGTGGAAATTGAAAAAGGGTAATTGTGAGGTGATGTTCAGGGAAGAGTTAAGACAGGCACTGGGTGGCAGTGAAGAGTTACTGAATAGCTGGGTAATTACAGCAGAGCTAGTAAGAGAGATGGCTAGAAGGGTGCTTGGTGTGACATCTGGAAAGAGGAAGGAGGACAAGGAGACCTGGTGGTGGAATGAAGAAGTACAGGAGAGTATACAGAGAAAGAGGTTGGTGAAGAAGAAGTGGGATTGTCAAAGAGATGAAGAAAGTAGACAAGAATATAAGGAGATGAGGTGCATGGCAAAGAGAGAGGTGGCGAAGGCTAAGGATAAGGCATATGAAGAGTTGTATAAAAGGTTGGACACTAAGGAGAGAGAAAAGGACCTGTTCCGATTGGCTAGAAAGAGGGACCGAGCTAGTAAAGATGTGCAGCAGGTAAGGGTGATAAAGGATAATGAGGGAAATGTACTCACAAGCGAGGAGAGTGTGTTGAGCAGGTGGAAAGAGTACTTTGAGGGGTTCATGAATGAAGAGAATGAGAGGGAGAGAAGGTTGGATGATGTGCGGATAGTGAATCATGAAGTGCAGTGGATTAGCAATGAGGAAGTAAGGATTGCTATGAAGAGGATTTAGAATGGAAAGGCTGTTGGTCCAGATGACATACCTGTGGAAACATGGAGGTGTTTAGGTGAAATTGCATTGGAGTTTTTAACTAGATTGTTTAATGAAATCTTGGAAAGTGAAAGGATGCCTGAGGAATGGAGAAAAGGTGTTTTGGTACCGATTTATAAGAATATGGGTGATATGCAGAGCTGTAGTAACTACAGAGGGATTAAAATGATCATTCACAGCATGAAGTTATGGGAAAGAGTAGTGGCAGCTAGGTTAAGAAGGGAGGTGGTGATTAGTGATCAGCAGTATGGTTTCATGCCAGGAAAGAGCACTACAGATGCGATGTTAGCTCTGAGAGTGTTGATGGAGAAGTACAGAGAAGCTCAGAAGGAGTTGCATTGTGTCTTTGTGGATTTAGAGAAAGCATATGACAGGGTGCTTAGAGAGGAGTTGTGGTATTGTATGAGGAAGTCGGGAGTGTCAGAGAAGTATGTAAGAGTGGTACAGGATATGTACGAGGGTAGTGTGACAGCAGTGAGGTCTGCGGTGGGAGTAACGGATGCGTTTAAGGTGGAGGTGAGATTACATCAAGGATCAGCTCTGAGCCCTTTCTTATTTGCAATGGTGATGGACAGGTTGGCAGACGAGATCAGACAGGAGTCCCCGTGGTCTATGATGTTTGCAGATGACATTGTGATCTGTGGTGAGAGTAAGGAACAGGTGGAGGAGACCCTGGAGAGGTGGAGATATGCTCTAGAGAGAAGAGTAATGAAGGTCAGCAGGACTAAGACAGAATATATGTGTGTGAATGAGAGTGAGGACAGAGGAATGGTGAGGATGCAGGGAGTAGAGGTGGTGAAGGTGAATGAGCTTAAGTACTTGGGATCAACAGTTCAGAGTAATGGTGAGTGTGGAAGAGAGGTGAAGAAGAGAGTACAGGCAGGATGGGGTGGGTGGAGAAGAGCGTCAGGAGTGATTTGTGACAGACGAGTACCAGTAAGAGTGAAAGGGAAGGTCTACAAGAGGGTAGTGAGACCAGCTATGTTATACGGGTTGGAGACAGTGGCATTGACAAAAAGGCAGGAGTCAGAGCTTGACGTGGCAGAGTTGAAAATGTTAAGATTTGCACTGGGTATGATGAGGATGGACAGAATTAGGAATAAGTATATTAGAGGGTCAGCCCAAGATGGAAGGTTTGGAGACAAAGCCAGAGAGGCAAGATTACATTGGTTTGGACATGTGCTGAGGAGGGATGCAGAGTATATTGGGAAAAAGATGCTAAGGATGAAGCTGCCAGGTAACAGGAAAAGAGGAAGGCCTAAGATAAGGTTTATGGATGTGGTGAGAGAGGACATCCAGGCACTTGGTGTGACAGAGCAAGATGCAGAGGACAGGAAGAAATGGAAACAGTTGATCTGCTGAGGCAACCCCTAATGGGAGCAGCCAAAAGAAGAAGAAGTGGGGAATCTTCTGGAAATGGCAAAGTACAATATGAGAATCATGTAAATTTTTATCAGATCCTATGAGAAACCTGATGAAATTAGATGTTTCCTTTGAATGGGGCCAAGAAAAAAAAACACATGACATGCTTACAATTCTCAATTTGTAGACTGTCATATGTTGAGCCTATTGCACAACTGCATCGGAAGGTTTCCCCTAATAAGACACTTGAAACTGTAGTTTTATTGGCCATTTTGGGTCAATTCCAAACTCCTTCATCTTCCTCTCTTAAAACCTGGTTGCCTCGTGGTTTTGGCATCTTTTCAGGCTTGTTGGCTGTTGGTGAAGCACCCACCAAGAGGAGAAAACGCTGAGAGAAGAAAGGAGCCACTTTTGGGATTTTAAGTATTTTTCCTGTTTATTTGCTAAGTTTTTCTGCATAGCCACCTATTTTGAGCATTTTCTGGCTTGTTAAACTTGATTTCTGCATTAGTAACTGTATTTAGAGCACAACCTAGAGCTGTTTACTGAATTTCCTGTTTGCACTTATTTTTAAAATCTTTTTTTTCTCAAAACTTGCATTTTATCTGTCTTTGGCCTAGCACTTGTGTGGGGTCATTTACTGCACTGTTATAACTTGTTGATACTTGTGAACCTCTGCTATCTCTGAAAAAAAAAAATCTTGCTTTTTTCCCACTTTTCTGAGATTTAAAAAAGTTCAGTTACAGGCTTGCTGTTCTTGAACTGTTTGTAAGCTTCTTGGTGGCCATTTTTTGCTTGGGCTAAAGGGAAGTCTCTCTGTTGATCAGTGGCAGTGAAAAACATTGAGCAGCCTGCCTGCCCCTGTGGAGTGGTTACTGACTTGAAACTGTAGTTTTATTGGCTATTTTGGGTCAATTCCAAACTCCTTCATCTTCCTCTCTTAAAACCCTCTTTTATGGGTTTTGCTTTTGTGCATAGCGCAACAGTGGGCAGCGCCGCCTAATTGGGTTTAAACTATTCCTGGCTCCACAAAGTCTGCTCTTCACTTTTTCCCTTAGAAATGCTCTATCTCTCAATTTAAACACCACATTCTCATTCTAAGGCCCTTCACTGGTCCAATTAAGTAATCCTACAAGTTAGCACTATTAAACCATAAGCACTACTTACTCTTATACTCTCTACGATTACCCTGTCCTCTATTGGTCCATCTTAAATTCAGTTTCCCTATATTACTCTAGCATGTCCAAAGGTCAGTCAGTGGTTTCCTCTCCAGTCCAGCTGGTGAATCCGGGAATTTTGAGGCAATGTTACAACTGTCTTATGTACACGGACAACCCTCTCCTCCTCCAAACAGGTTCAAATATATGTGAGAGATGCAACTATTTAGCCAAACTGGAGGCTGAGCTCTCTCATCTCAAAACTGGTGTAACCAGTCAGGAGGAGACGGTAACCTCATACAACACAATTCCAGGATCACATAGTCCCACCACATCAGCGAACCAAACACATAAATACACAAAAACATACTCGGAGGCTCTAAATAAAAATCTACCTAAGCAACAGAGACCTCCAAAGCAGACATCCAAGCAAACACTACCTCAAAACAAAACACGCACAACACATAGCCCACAAAGTCAGTGTGCCAAGCAGCCACAGCCCTTAAGGCTGAATAACACACCTGATACTCTTGTAATAGGTGACTCTATTGTCAGACACACTGACGTCCTGCTCACCAGGCTGAATAAAGAGAAGGTCACGGTGAACTGCCTATCGGGTGCTAGGATCCACCACATAATGCAAGCACTCAGGTCACTCCAAAGCAAATACAAATATGACTCAGTCATTGTACATGCTGGTGTGAATGACCTGAGACATACCTCCCTGGACTACATGAAAAGAGACATAGAGGAGCTCTCTGATCATGTAGCCCAGGCTGGTATGACCCTGACCTTGAGCAGCATCTTACCCTCACCTACAATGATGCCACAGTACAAAGACAAAATGATCGATTTTAACAATTGGCTAAAATTTTGGTGTCATTCAAAGGGGATCCAGTGTCTGTCAGCCTGGGATGACATGCTCGACAAGCCACGTTGCTTCGCTAGCGACGGCTTGCACCTGTCACTACTGGGCTTTCGGATATTGGAAAAGGCTGTTGCCACCCCCATAGTGCCTTTTTTAAGCAAGGCTCAAAAGTCAAACCCACCCCCATAGACAGCACAAGGAACAAGAAACTAAGGGTAATGCTGCTTAACGCCAGAAGTCTTAACCTCAAGATGCACGCACTTGAAGCTCTCCTCAGTATGGAGAACACCGATATCTGTGCAGTGACAGAAACCTGGTTCAAGGCTCCAGAGAGCACCCCAGCACTACCAGGCTATACCTCATATCATGCTTTTCGGCCCCAAAACCAGGACCGAACCACAAAAGGAGGGGGAGTTTCCATATTTATCAAGGATATCCACACCTCCAGGTTAGTGGCATTGCACGAAGTATCAGAGACCATCCATGTGCAACTAACAGTGGGCAAGACTGCTTTTCAGTTTATAGCATTCTACAGACCACCCTCTCAAAGTCAGGAATCCCATTTGGCTTTCCTGAAAACATTAAAAGAACATGAAGATCTCTCTGAACACCATTATATTGGGCAACTTCAACTACCCAAACATTGACTGGGAGCACTACTCAAGCCCCAGCACCTTAGCCCAAAGGTTCCTGGAAATTATAAACTCAAATGCTATGGAACAACTAGTCACCACTCCCACAAGAGGGGACAACATACTAGACCTGATCATTACCAACATGGGGACTCTATGCTCCACACTAGAAGTGTATCCCTCACTGGTAAGATCAGACCATAAATTCATTTCACTGGATGTCCACATCCTGACCCCACCCCCAGCCCAGAAAACCACAGTGAAAAACTTCTCAAAAGCGAACTTCTCACTTCTCAAAACCAAAGTGGAATCCTTCAAGGTCCCAGGCCAGTGGAAACTACGGCCCAAACTGCAGAATCCTATATAAATGCATTCTACGGACATCTCCAGGAATGCATGGATCATGCTATCCCAAACAAAACCAAGACCCAATCATCCAAAGGCAGGCATCCAGTCTGGTGGACCCCTGCCATAAATAAACTGTACAACAGAAGGAGGAAGCTACTACATGATAGAACAAAATCCCTAATAGGGAAGGCATCTCTGATCAGTACTAGCAAAAAATTATGATCCCTCATAAAATCCTCCAAGGCCAGCTTCAAGAAAAAAATTGCACAGGACACCAAAGACAATCATAAGGCTTTTTTCAGTTATGTTAGGAACCTGGCATGCAACTCCCAGACTTGTTCTGAGTTGATTCTAAATGACAAAAAATACACAGAACCCATAGACATCGCCAATATCCTGGCAGACAGGTTCAGTGCAAACTTCTCCACCCCTCCCCAAAAGAGGAAGTATCTATCCCGGCAGAGGGCTGGCTTCTAAACATCACTGGAGCTCAGGTGATGGCTGCCCTCTCCAAAGCAAAACACTGCTTCCATGGGACCAGATGGCGTCCCAGGTTCCCTACATGAACTCCAAGAGGAACTAATCCCTCAAATAAAACAGCTATACAATCTCAGCCTCACTACAGGATATGTGCCCACAGAATGGCGTACAGCAACAGTGGTCCCACTCCACAAAGGTTGAGCCTCTACGGACCCTGGAAACTATCGCCCCATAAGCCTCACTAGCTTAGTCTGCAAGGCTATGGAGAGGATCATCATGGAGCTCATAAACAAAGACATTGGGGACCTACAGACACTAGATCCTACCCAGTTCGGCTTTGTCAAGGGCAGACCCTGCCTTTTGAACCTGGTTGACTTCTTCAAAACAGTCACCAAAGCCATAGATGAAGGGAAGGTAGTCCACACAGCCTATCTGGACCTTGCAAAGGCATTTGACACAATACCCCACTCGGGCATCACAGATAAGCTATCCAGCTTAAATATACACCCCTATGTCACAAGATGGGTCGCAAACTGGCTCAAAGGCAGAACCCACAGAGTGAGAGTTGCTGGAGCCATGTCAAACTCGAAACCGGTCACAAGTGGTGTCCCACAGGGTTCTGTCCTGGGATCACTCTTGTTCGGTATATACTTTTCTGAGGTACAGGCAAATGTGGGAGGACTATGGCTCACAAAGTGTGCAGACGACTGCAAACTGGGCGCCATAATCGACTCCCCAGCTGACACAAACATCCTTCAAAAAGGTCTCACAGAGACAGATAACTGGTGCCAGCACCATGGTTTAAAGCTAAATGCCAAAAAATGTATAGTCATACCCCTTGGCAAAAACAATGTGCCCACAAATTACCACATACGCGGAAACCCATTAAGTACAGAGAAAGTTATTAGGGACCTGGGGACCCAAGTTGATAGCAATCTCTCCTTTGAAAACCACATTGCCAAAGTGGTTAGAAAGACCTTCTACATAGCCCACCTCATCAGGAAGGGTTTCACATCTAGATCAAGAGAGGTAATCGTGCCCCTTTATTCATCCCTCATCAGGCCCATCATAGAATACAATGCTCCTTTTGGGATGTACCTTACCCGACACCTGCAGCAATTAGAAAGACCCCAAAAGTATCTCACCAAGAGGATCAAGGGTCTCAAACAGATGCCATATGCTGCTCGGTTAAAAAAACTCCAGCTCTACTCAGTTGCATACCGCCTACTTCGAGATCTATGCCTGACATACAAAGCTATGTCAAATCCAGAATTAATGGACATGCTCCACCTCAGTAAATCTAAATCCCTTAGAGCCACATGCTCGAGGGACTTGAACCTCAGCACAAAAATAAATAGAACTTGCTGGAGGGACAGGTTCATAACCCAGTGGCTCCCTTCCCTCTGGAATAGAATTCCAGTTCATGTGAGGCAGAGCACCTCACTGAATCTCTTCAAGAAGAATCTCGATAGGTGGATGGGGGATCATAGGTTTGTCCCAGGGATTACTCCCGTGTCACTATTAGACAGAGGTACAGTAAACTAAACCTTAAAAAGGGCACAGTATACTCAAATCAAGGGGTGGCGTAAGCCATACAGAATCAGGCTAGGCTTATAATTGCCCCAGGGCAGATAGTCTAGTATGAACCTATGAACTACATACTGCCTAACCCTTTAATGGAAACCAGAACACACATGGATTTGACATGGCTTCTCCCTATCATACCATGGTGACTGTGCCTACCAATGCTTGTATCCTATACTTTCCCTGTTGGTTAATGGATACACTGAATGGTATACCTCATATATAAATATAAGGTTAGAAAGAAATATTGTCATAACAATGATCAGAAATGCCAACTCCTATGGCGACTCAGTATTTAAAAACTCTCTGGGTCATTCGCAAAATATGTTCTCTCCCAGAATGGAAGACACAAATAGCCTATAAACCTTCAAAAGGCATTTTCTCCCACTTTACAACAAAGTATAACTACTAATAAACTCCTGCTAATATATTATTTATTATTGCTTTGTAGTTAATTTAAATCTATCCAGACTTTGACCACAATATTATATTATTAGTGCTATCAAACCTCTGAATATCAATTATCTCAAAGTCCTGTACAGTAACGCTTGTGTATTACCAGATAAAAAGTTTCTGCTTTGGACCCTGCTCAGTGAGTCAGATTTGGGGTTGGCATAATGCTTAAAATGGTTACCTCGCAAACACAAGGTGCAAGGTCTGACTCTCAACCTTTGAGGTGAAATTGTCAAGGCTTAAAATGGTCCAGAAGATCAGATAACCTAGTACCTACCTATGAACCTAAAAGTGTTTTTTTCATAGTCTTTTGTTCAAGACTCGAGTTATGAGATACAAGCTTTTCATGAAAAGTGAAAGGAAAAAAAGCTTTTTATTTAAATTCTTCTTAAATATTTTAAGTTGCTCTTATAGTGGCCTGTGTGGTGATACATCTTCCTACTTCTCTGCTTTTTGTCCATGGTTTAGCCAAAAAAAATATCTGTTTGCCTGTATATGCCTGCTTAAAGTTGCATTCCAGTGCATTTCTGTTTTCTTTGCTACTGGTTTCTCCCAATTGTTTTTGAATCTGCCCCATCCCCACTCAGACATTAAGCCAAAAGTTTCTAAAATTCTAACCAAAGGATTAGATCTCCTAGACCCACCCACCCACCCTTTTCTTCTTGTGCTTTTAAAAGGCTGCATCTGGCTTCAGCCTGTTATGGTAATTTAACTTCCAAAGTCCCTCCCCTCTTTCATTGCTATTGTTTGATGTGTAGCCATTTAAGTACTTTCTCACCCATTGTTTTCTATATATCCATAACAACAACCAACCCACCAAACCAGTATTGCAGGTGAGTAAACCTCACTTATTTCAGTTTTCTCCTGTTCATTTTCCTAGAGCTCCCATTTGCTTGGCACCCTCTCCATACTTTGATGGAGTTCTGAGTTAATCCTGCTCCATCCCTGGCAGACAAACAATTTATTTTGTTGCTTTGCACTTAAATTACCTGTTTAGAATGTTACTGCTTTACTTTTGCTATATTTGCTAATTTTGCTTTTTAATCTCCCCAAATACTTGAAAGTGCCTTGTCAAGGTAGTTTGTTTAAGTTGCGTTGTTGTAACATTACGTTTGCAAGCAATCTTTGTTAGTGATTACATCAAGAGGTTAGCAGCACCATGTATGAACACAAATGCCCAGAAAGTAAATTTCATTAATAAAACTTCCCTTAGAACTGAAATGTGTAACTGTAACTTAGTGTGGCTAAAACAAACCCACTATGTGGAGACAAGCTTAAAACAGCTAGTTTTGTACATTAAACAGCACGATCATCAAATCTTAGCACGATCCAACCTAGTGTAGTGCCAAATCCGAGAGACTGCCAAAGGAGACCTTTGTACAACCCAGTCTATCACCTACAGTAACCCACACAAATACAGGTCCATACAACATAAACAGGCAATTTCTAAACGTTTCCATAACCAGCTTGGTAGATATGGGCATCCTGAGACAATGTAGCAATTGTCTTATGTTGACAGACAACTGTTTAATCCTTAAAAAAACAAACACAGTTTGAGAGAAATGCACATACATAATTTCATTGGAGGCAAACATTTTGAATACACACAAGATTGTCAAGAACATATACACTACATCCACCAGTGTTCAGAAAACACACATACACACTGACCAACCTATACTAAGGCACTAAAAAGCAATTTTCCAAACCTGAAACACCTCCTAAACTTATCCTAGCCTCAGCATTTCCTAAAGCATTCACCAAAAGCAACACCAAACACCACACATATGTCTACACCCAGTTGAACCCCAACAGCAAAGCTCATAAGAGAAGCCAAGAATTCCCAGGACTCTGTCCTAGGGGACTGCATTGTAGAACACACAGATGTCCCACTCACCAGACTAAAAGAGGAAAAGATAAGGATTAGTGGCTTATCTGGAGCCAGGATCTGCCAGGTTATGGAAAGTCACTACAACACAGCTACCAATATGATTCAGTCATACTACATGTGGGCATAAAGAAATAAGTGTTAATGGTGTGACAAAAATGACTAATGATAAATCAATGGTAGCACCAGACCAAGAGATTCCATGTACTCAGTACTTAGATAAAAACAAATGTTCTAATAACAGACTTTAAAGATGACAGATTTTAAAAAACACAATAAATTATTTCTATAAGAGTCCCTATTAAAGATTATTCTATTTTCCCATTAACATAAGACTAAATTAGCATATATCAGGGCACAAGGTACTCCCATTGCTATCCCTTTAGTTTGCTTTAAGTATTCACCTTCAAACAGAATGAAATTATTTTCAAAAACCAATCTTATCAAATCTCTGATTAAATCAATGGTCTCTGTATCTAAAAAAATTCACAATTTCCAAATGCTGTCATAAAAAATGTTAATTTTTTTTAAATCTGTCCCTTATTATCCCTTATCCTTATTTTTTATTGCTCTGATATGTTCACTAATATGACACCCAAGTGTTCTTGTTCTCTTGCAAACATAAAAACAGTGGCAGGAACAGCAAGTAACAAGGTAAACTAAACCTGCACTTTTACAACTAAACCTACCTTCAGGTTCTAAAACATAATCAATGTGTTTAAACACACAATTACTTTCAGGGTAGATAAATCTACAAAACTTCCATTTTTACAAGGAAAAGTACCAAGAGGTCCTCCATAAAACCTGCTATTATTTTCCTTAACATTCTCTAATAAATATTTTAAATTACAGGTTCTTTTGTATACAAAATTCGGCTTCCACCCTATAGTTTCACCAAGGTCTTTGTTCCCTAATACAACTTTCCAATTCTTCTCAATAATATCTTTTAATAATTTTCCTTTAAAACTCATAGGTACAGGAAAAGATAAAAAGATTTCCTTTAATAGAGTCCCCATTTTTTAACGTTTGGAACAAAACCTGAACTAAAAATCTGGGGAAACCTCTCATCCCTTAACTTCATACTTACTCAGATATTTCAATCAACTTATCATGAGGATAACATCTATTAAGAAACATGTTAATTAATAACTTGACTTCTTTTAGAAAAATCTCTTTTTCACTAATAATCCAATGCAATCTGATAACCTGACCTCTAAAAATGTACTTCACAAAAATAGGGTGAAAGCTACTAAAGTACAAATAATTGTTACTAAATTTATTTTTCCTATAAATATTATTAATTAACCTATTCTGTGCAAAGTCAACAGTCAATTTCACATCTAAAAAATTGACTGACACACCTACAGAACTTATTTCAAAGTTTAACCACCTGATACTATTATTTGTTTCTGTAACAAAAATTGCAAAATCATCTTTATTACTCTTCCAAACAAAAAAACAAGTCATCTATATATCTATAAAATGTTACAAACCTAAAAGAAGGAAGAAAAGTTAAATACTGACTTTCCCACCAACATATAACCAGATTTGCAAATGCTAGGGCTACCTTAGACCCCATAGCCACTCCTGAAATCTGTTGGTAAATACTAGACTCAAATTAAAAATATATATTATTTAATACTTACTCTAGCAAGACACAAATAGTTTCAGAATCCAACATCAAATAACAGGCATATTTATTTAAAAATAATTCAACAAACTCAATCCCCTCATCCTGGTCAACAGAAGTGTATAATGCAGTCACATCTACTGTACATAGTAGTTTTTCCTCACCGTCAAAAAAGTACTTAAGTAATTAATCTAAAAATAGCCATGAATCTTTTAAAAAATACTTACTAGTTTGCACAACAGGATTAAGAACAGTATCCAATAAACAAGAAATATTGACTATTTTGTTTCTTGGAGAAAATACATTAGGCCTAAAAGGAGGACTGTTCTGATCTTTATGCATTTTAGGGATCCCCAAAAAGGTACAAAAATTAAACATGTCAACAGATATACATTCTTGATATAATAAATCTAATAAAGTTAAATCAATAACCATATACTTTTTTCCTCACAAAATGTTTGGTCACTTTCTTATAATTATTTGTATTTGATAACAGTAAAAGCAATGTGTTGGTGTAATCTTCTTTTTTTATAATAACCAAACCATTTCCCTTATCTGCTCATATAAACCTGCCACTACTATATCTACACAGACTTTTTAGGGCCAATGAATGTTCTTGGTCTAAATTGAAAAACATATTACTTTTCTTCTTTAAACAATTACTACTCCTAAATATTTTATAAATGTCATCCTCACACATTTTACCAAAAACAGCCAGTGTTCCATTTAATGGAGGCTTCACCGTACTTTGCTTCATAAAAGAACAATGGTCAATGTCAAAGTATTTAAAAAATAAACTGTCAATTCAACTTCCTAATAAATTCTTTAAAGTCTAATATTACTTCAGTCAATGATGCACGATTTGAAGGAATAGAAAAAAAACCTCTAGACAGTACCTCAACGTCTGTTGGCAGTACCTCAACTTCTACTGCAGAAAATCAGTCCCACTTAAGCTGAAAATGCACCAAGGCTGTACTAACACACTTTCCTCTTTGTCCGATTCTTCCCTTTTATTGCTTTCTCCTCCTTTGTGGATGAAAAAAAAAAGAATTATTCACCAATTCATCTCCTGAATTGATCAGAGAGAGAATTGCAGAATCCTCTTCTGCAGAAGTAAAAAACGCAAAAGAAAGAATAGTCTTTTCTGCCTCAGCTCTAGAAATACCATCCACAAGAGTGTTAGACCCCTTACTACTGACGTCATGCATTGGAATAGTACAGAAATGTGTCCATTCTCGGTTTGGTGGTAACTGAACAACTTCTCTTGGTTTTGGTACCAGGAACATTTGCATCAGATACCCTTTTAATAATAAATGCTCACTGATAAGAATAAGCCAACAGATCCTTAAATCAGCTTATTCTTTTTATGTTGAATAACCGTAGCAACGTGTTTCTCAACTTTGATAAAAATACTTTGGTATAAAGACTTAACCAAAGAGAACAAAGGATGATTTTTAACTCCTCCATCAAGAGAATTAATTTGTTCTCTTAATTTAACCATTTGCTCAGTATTATGCCGGATAAGGCTGTAATTTGTAGAATGTTTTATTCTGAAGAAGTTCTATAAGTAAAAGAATGAAAGAGCTAAAGTTATTCAGTGTCTGTTATATTTTTCTGTTACACTGTTTTTTCCGCAATATTCAGTGGTTTTGGGTCATTGCTTTTTCAGAGTTGTTTTAACCCTTCTTTCATTCAGTTTTTTGTATCCTATTAAGTGATAGTTTGTCAAAATTCAGTGCTCATCTCAACCCTGTTTTCACAGCAACATATGTGGAATTGTTCAGAGAGACCATGTACAACAATGTAAATGGCTGTATAGAGGTTGCTGTATCTACTAGAAGAAATCCTAAATCAAACTCTAGAAAAAAAACACACTGGTGAAATGCTAACCTTAACATAGTATATAACAAAAGAAAAAAAGTCACATCTAAAATCAGGAAGAACAACTCCCATAATGATAAGAGCTGAGGAATAGGAAACTGAGAGGCCTAATTAAGTTGAACAATGTCAATTATGAGGTCAATATAGCATCACAGGCTAAAGGCAACCACAAAGCCTTCTACAGCCATGTCCGAATTTTCAAAGGCAGCACACATAGTGTGTCAAACTGGTGGTCACTGGTGCCACCTTCACTGAGTAGAGTGATAATGAACTTGCTTGGCTGACAAATTCAACTCAGTCTTCATCCCCCACTCACCCTAGTCTCCCTCCATGAAATACCTACTAGCATAACCCCCCAAACTGTTAACAGGGAGCAGGTCCTGGTGGTGCTCACTAAGGCTAAAAGCACTGCCTCAATGGGCCCTGACAATAACCTGGGGTGCCTCTTAAATAACTTGAAACATGACCTATCAGGACCACTTGAGTCACTTTTCAACTCTAGCCTCAAAATAGGCATTGTACCCCAAGAATGGAGGACTGCAAATGTTATCCCCCTTCACAAGTGTGGGCCATTGACTGACCCAGTAAAACTACAGACCTATTAGTCTCAGTGGTCTAATAGGCACAACCATGACATTAATTGTCATAGAAATGATCAACAAAGACATAGGCAACCTTCAGACACTGGAACCAACCCACTTTAGCTTTGTCAAGGGAAAGTCATGACTACTAAGCCTGGATGACGTCTTTGAGGAGGTCACCATGGAAATGCATGAGAGAAAAAATACCACCTACCAGGACCTGGCTAAAGCATTTGATAGAATACCCCACTTGGTATGGTTGACAAACTCACAAACTGGGTGTAAATCTCTACATAACTCACTGGATTGCTAACTGGTTCACAGACAGCACCGAGGAAGTCAAGACTGATGATACCACCTCCACTAAGAGACATGTAAAGACCACTTCTATTTGGTATTTACTTCTCAGAGGTAAAGGCTAATGTCAAGGGCCTTTGACTGAACAATTTCACAGATGACTATAAATTGGGAGCTATCATAGATTTCCCCATGACGGAAACTTCTTACAAGATGGTCTAACATATACGGATAACTGCTACCAAAGTCATGGACTAAAACTCAATACCAATAAAAACAGTGCCTTTTCGGAAAACTGCCACCCATGCTAATTACTCCTTTAATAAGACAATCCTAAGCTGACATAGTAGTCAGAGATCTGTGAGCATATGTAAATACTAATCTGGTCTTTGACCAACATGTGGCCAAGGTAATAGGAAACTTATTTATGTCACCCAACTTATAAGAAAGGGCATGGCATTCAGGTCCAGGAAAGTTATAGTGCCACTTTTTTGCCATTATCAGATCTATCATTGAGTATAATGCCCCTTTTTTGCATGTTCCTGACCAGGCATATGCAACAGATGGAATGCCCACAAAGGTTCCTTACCAGGAGAATTCAAGGTATAAACACACTGTCCTATATACATCGTCTTAAAGCCCTATCTCTATACTCTGTCTCCTACAGGTTACTGAGAGGTGAGCTATGCCTAGCATACAAGGCATTCTTGGAGCCATCTCTGATGGACTTTTTGCACATCCACAAAATGAACAACATCAACACCACTAGATCCAAGGATTTAAATTTTGCTTGTGACATAAATAAGATATGTCAATGAGACACATGTATCTCAGAGAATCTCCATTCTTTGGAACAGGCTGCCCATCCATGTGAAGCAGAGTCCATCCCTAACCCTATTTAAAATTAAACTTGACCAATGGATGGGAAATCAAAAATTCACCCTGTCTCTGTCCCCATGTCTCTGACAGAAGCAGACAGTAATGCTCAAATTATCATAACCCCCCACCCCACATAACTTCTTAAAACTTCCTGACTAATATATCCCTTCCTAAGAAATGCCCATGATACATAGACACAATTGTGTGGGATTGCACAGCTATAGGCCCTGATGGTTCTTAGACTAGTATATACTGATGAACCTATGCTTTAAATATGTTTCTTCTCTCTTTTTTCTGTTACAAACTGCTGCTTTTCACTGCACTTGCCTACATAAAATTACATATTATGTGACTGTATTGGGAACTGTGGAATATTGTAATTTTCTCTTTTGGAAAACGTTTTTCCTCATGTTGCCACTGAAAATGAGCCTCAGTTCATTGGGCAACCTGCTAATCACAACATAAAGAAAATCAGTCCCCCATCTTAAATAAGAACATTTCATCAGTATTCAGTCTAGCTAGACTGAACAGATGTTCTTTAGTGATCTGGTCTAGTTCTCTAGCCATTATCACAAAGTTTATCTATGGATGAAAATCAAACCACACAGCAAGGGGATTGTGAAGAATAAGAAAATGGATTTTTGCAACACTAGTCATGGTCCAGCAGGATAAACATGTATGTTCTTTATGCTGGAGAAACACACTCTGTACTACCCGTTACCACTTGTTAAACTTCACACTGACAGCTGACAGGATGAGATGGACTTGAAGGCTGTGGGTCCAATTCCAAAAGACTTGGTCATAGTGAGGCTTTCTCTGGTATAAGTCTGGACCGATTCCAACAGACTTGCTCTTGTTGTAAGAGACTTATTCCGATGTAAGCCCTATAAAGCAGTCATATACCTAGATCATGCATTTTAGAATTGGAGCAGACTTTCACGAGAGTAAGGCACTTTCACCGAGAACAAGTCTTTGGGAATCTAGCATTATATTTTACTGAATCTGTGGTTTTGTGTTGCCTTTCATGAATGTTGAAGCACAACATGCTTTTTCTGTCACTCAGATGCCTTTATAGGGCCAGTTATGCAACTCAACAAACACTTATGCAAAGGAATAAAATGTCAAAATGGCATATTACTCAAATGAGCATGGTGCTGTTCACATTAATGAAGATGCACGTCCTGCAGTGAGAAAATGTAAACAAAACTGTTTCATTTCTGTCCTCAGCAGCAATCTTTGCTCTGGTTTATTTATTCAGCAGTAGAATGCATATCCTGTTTTCCTGCAGCCCTTTTAAAATGCTGTATCTTTGAAGGACAAAACAAAATAATACAGTTCAGTTTAACTTGGTTGAAATCAAAGCATACGTTCATGGAATTAGCTTTCAAGAAAAAGGTATGTTCTTCGATCCAGAATTGTACCAAGAGGAGGTACTATGTTGATCACAAAAATACAGCTTAGCAGTTTCCGATTTTTTTAATACATTAATTCTGCCTTGCACAAAACAGCATCTGGAGGCATTTAATGATATAGAACAGCTTAACAGTTTCCCATCTATATGTACCATCCAGTGAATAGCATTTAGTCTAATGTTATAGTTAAAACAGGCAGACAATGGCATGAGGAGCCTTTAGTAAAGTTTATCCTGTGCAGTGCTTTTTTTAGTATCTGGTCTGTGACATTAATAGAAGTTGTTGGCAGGATAGATTTTTGTCCCAACCCCCCCCCCCCCATTTGTGGAATAGACTCCCTCTCCATGTCAAACAGAGTACCTCTCTAGCACTCTTTAAGAGGAACCTGGACGACTGGGTGGGAAACAGAAAATACACCCCTGGGATCCCACCTGTGTCCCCAATGGACAGGGAAAACAGGTGCTGACTTTGTGGGAACATGGGCAAAATTCTCAGATAGGCTTATAAGGGCCTCCGGGACAATAGCCTAGTGTCATCCTATGAACCTATGATGCTGTATTCATTCAGTCACTCACAGATCAACTTATCTGAGGCTTTATTACTTTAACCACACATGGCAAAAAGCCTTGACTATTTGTCAGTCAAGAGCATTTTGCTGTATGCTGTTTTTCCATTAAAGAGTGCACCAAATTCAAAAATGTTTCAGCCTGACTCAGGTAAAATTAGCTACCAATTTCTGTTTGTAATTAATTGTATCATTCAAGGGACAGTATATGGAAGTGGTATTAATTCCATAACACAAATATATTTCTTTATTTATTGATATTTGTTTACCAGGAAAGTCTGATTGGGCACAGGTGCCCTTTTTTCAGTGGAGGCTTTGTGAAAAAACCTATAACGCATCATATTTAATACAATTAATATTTACAATAACAATTTTTTATAATAATTTCAGTGAATACATATAATAGTCAGTCTAATAAAATTTGTATTGATTTTCACAAACATTAAATGTACAAGCCTTGCACTGAATCTTTACAAATAGAAGAGTGATGTATAAGACAGGCAGGAGTAATTTCAGAAATACAACAGAGTGAGGTATTAGAGGAGATAAGTTTGAGTGTTAACAGAGAAGTAGTGATGGAATAGTAATATGGTTGTGCTAAGCAGAAGTAGGTATAGTAGTTTAAGCAGAATGATAAAGTGAGAAATTAGAAGTGGATAAGCAGGTTATATGATTTAGTGCTTTAGCGGGAGGTATAACAGAGATGATGATGGGTATTAGAGAGCTATGTCTCAGGTGAGGAGCAGGGCAAAGCCAGGGAGCAGACAGGAAGTCTTTTAGTAATGGTTTGAAAAGATGAAGGCATGTGATGGACCTGATAGATATAGGAATTTTATTCCAAGTTCCAGCTGTACTACTAGAATACAAACTGACCCCAGCAGCCCTTTGTGGTTTGTAGATGGTAAGCAGTTTTTATTACTTGACCAAAGGGGATAATTTGGAGGATAGTATTGGAATACGGGTCTAATTACTGGGCAGGTAGATGGAGTATGGATGATTTTATGAGTTAATGTGATCTGAGTATCAGATAACTGGCATGAGGTTCCTCACCACCTAAGTATATTTAGTGCTAAACAGTGGTGGGTCCAGTTAGGTTTGTTGCAAACAAATCTGGCAACTTTGTTACAGCACTGTTCAAGTTTAGAACTAAGTGAGGCTTGTAGATTGGTCATGATAGGAATTCCATATAGGACAGAGGGTAAGAGGTAAGTAACATTAGACAATTTGGCAGTCTGTACGGAATTCCTTTACTGTATGTAGGGTGCCTAGTTTTTGATGGGTTTTCTTGATTCTTTTGTGGATACGTACATCGACTTTAAGATTATCATTGATTGTCATACCAAGTAGTTTTGTATGTGGGATAAATTCATTCATGGTATCATTTAAGGAAGGACATTTAAAGTTTTTTTTCATGGAAATCAGATTTTGGAAGAAAGAGAAGTATTTCTTTTTTGGGATTTAGTAGTAGTCGATTATCCTCTGTCCAACTTTCAACAGAGTTAAAGTCTTCTTGAGTAATTTTCACAGGATGTATTAGGTTGTTAGAGATGCATATTAGGGCAAATCTTAAGTGTATTGTATGAGGGGAAACTTGCTGAGATGATTTATATAAACTGTTCATGAATATATTAAAGAGTAGAGGGCTGAGAACAGAGACATCTGTACCAGTATTGACAGAAAAGAAGGGAGAAAAAGTGGATAGCCATTTAACATCATGATATTTATCAGTTAAGTAGTTGTTAAAACCTAACAGTGTGGGTTGTAATAGCCTGGGGGAAGAAAGGTGTTAGAAGAGTTTTTGGTGACAGACAAGATCAAACGCTTTAGAGAAATCAAGGAATGCAGAGGAAACATGCTTGTCTTTATCTTTGGCTTTATTAATAGTATCTGTGAAAGTTAATAAGGCCAACTGGGTCTAAAACCATTCTGTGTTAGGTCAGGAGCGTTTCTTGGAGAATATGTTAAAGATGTTTCTTGTGAATGCACTTCTCCATAATTTTTGACAAAGAGGATAATATAGTGATAGGTCTGAAATTGGTTATATCACATAAAGTTCTTCCTTTATGAAGGGGTATGATAAAGAATTTTTCTAAAAGAAAAGGAATGCATGACTACTTGATAGTTCTGTTAATTAGAAGAGACACAGAATGGGCTATGGACTTGGCAGCCAGCTTGAGGAATTCTGCTAGGAGATTATCTACTGAAGGAAAACAGGGTTTCCGTTTAAGAAACACAGCTAACCATCTAGAAACTCAATTAATTTACACAAAGATTACCTTGCTTGAAGATGTATTGCTTCAGCCATGCACAACAACAACATACAAAAGTGTTTTTTTTTCAAATTAAATAGTGCATATTTACTAACATGTAAAATAATGTGAAAGGTTTTTCTTACTTATATCTGGTTACTACTAGCAGGCATTATGGAACAAAACTTGCCAAGAAATGTGGATCATATTTATGTATGTTGCTTCTCCAAGTTTTTTTTTCATTCAAGTGAATTGGCATGTCTTATATTTGGCTATTACTTGTTGCTATCAGGTATCACATGCCACTGTCGTCAGTGAAGCCCACAGTGTTGTATACGGCTCCTCCGCGAGAGCCTTTTTTTGGTTACAACCACAAATGCATGGCAGAACCAATGCAGCTTCCGAATATTAAGGTTATCCCCAGTACTGTAACATATGTGTAAAAAAAGTGCACCAAATGGTAAATGAAATCATGTAAAATGATGTTAAATATTCCTCTGGACCACACTGCTATAGCTGCATCCCCATTAAATAGTGCTATAAAGGGAAATGTTTCTCTTTTTTATATATAGCTTTTAGTTCTCTCAGTTGTGTATCATGAATTAGAACTTGTCAAAGAACTTGGAAGCATTGCTTCCCTTTTTAATCAGTGAGCTTAATAACATTTATAGTTAAAGTGAATATTTCCCATCTGTATTTAGCTTTCATTGTTTGGTATCATATAACAGCTTCTGTCAAATAGCCAAGACCATATTACTGTATGTTGTTTCCCTATTATTTATTTTACATTTGTTAACCGGGGATGTCTGACTGAACCGAAAAGGCCCTTTTTCAGCAGAGGCCCAGGGAGAAAAGCTCCACAAAGAAAAATTAGACACATTTAGTTATTTAGACATGATCAGTATACACACAAATTACAAGAGACATGTTTTTACAGTGGTATGCGGCACATAAACAGTTACAGTGGAGAGAACAAAAAAAATATTAATTAGTACATTAAATATTTGCAGGGCAGATTTAAAACAGCCTCAAAATGCTAAGTGACTGAATGAATACAATAGTCACATGATAATATGTTGTGAGTTGGGAAGAATTGATCTGTTTAGTATCTGGATATTATATTAATTTGAACTCCAAAAGGGTACTTTGCCTGTGGTTGTATTACTTCAGCTGTGGCGGTATTCCTTCACTCTATGACACCATAATAGCAGACATTCAGCACCAACAACGCTTTTTTTTCTAATTATTTGCATTGCATCATTATATTGTGCCCATTGTGCATAATGCATACCATATGCTTGACCTCAATGTATGTGAAATGTGCTATGCATTACTTTCTGGCATTATGTTGATAATATGTATTTTCAATCTCTGTGCTATTCTGCTTCTGTTTAAACAATCATCCAAACATCTGAACAAATATTTAAAACTGTAAAGTATGTGCAATCAGCAAAGTAGACGTGACTGACTAAGTAAATAAATGTATCTTCTTAAAGTTATCTTTTTTGTCATATTATGCAGTTTACCCTTGTGTGACAGTTAAAAATTTGCTTTCATATAATGCTACATTCCATAACCTAAAATATACTGATCCTAGTAAAATTAAATGTCACTCTTGTTTTCTGTCCAATGTCACCTTTACATATTCAGTCACATTAAAAGGAGAAACAGTTTTCAGTGGTTAGCCTGGGAGCAGTAAACTACATGAATGTGTTAATTGCTTTTATGTGCAATACTTAGTCATGGATTTAGGCTTTGATTTATCCTTTGTTTACAAGTAATTCATTATAGCACACAGTACTGTCCACTATTCAATATGAGCACTTTATTAGTCTCACTATTCCCGTACTATATTAGCAAGAAAAATATTAAAGTGGCATTCTTCATAAAAAAATGATCTTTCGGTCAGCACTAAAGGCAAGTTGCTGTGCAATGTCAGACAGACTGTTATCAAGACAGCACTCACAGGTCACATATATTTTAATGAAAGTAGAACGTTAGGAATACTAGTGACGTGTATCACCACACGTATGATATCGCTGTGCCTGTGTGAGAGCATTCCTATCTTAAAGGAGCACAAGAAACAACATTTAACTACCATAAGGTGTTTCATCGGTATCAGCTGTTTTTTTTTGTTCACAATAAGTTTTCTGGATGACTTTACTTTGAGCACAATAATCTGTGAAATATGTTCAGTCTTCTTACTCTTGACTGAAAAATTAGGCCAAATCTGTAAACAAATGGGCTTGCTCAAAGAAAAGATAGGTAAGTGGAAAATTATCTGCTAAGGTATGTAACTGCACAGAAATTTGAGTGAGTAAACATCCAGTAGAGGGCAGTGAGGAAGACACCTCTGATCAGGGCCTCTTGACGTTAGAAACTATTTTAAATTAGCAGAATCTTCTTACACATATCAGTCCAGTTTATTGCCATACTATTCCTTCCCACCACAGCTGCTGCTTCTACCACAGGTGGATTATCTGAATGGGAGACTCAGTCAGTAACGATACATTCAGACTCCTTCCTGGTAGAAGTATGTTCCCTCAGACTTCAACTTGGACACAGTATTCAGCAGGTTTCCATGGCTTCAATCATTATCATCTCATTCCTGCAACTATGACTGTTAATGTATTGTTTGCCACACATGTCTATCCTTAGTTTAATTACATTTTAGGCTACAATTTTCATGGATTATATTAATTCTTGGATTTTGTTAACCTATTTGCCACTAGATACCAAGAAAATAAATCTTTATAGCTTTTGTCATTTAACATTATTTAGCTAGATTGCCTTATTTTGTTAAAGTCTGCTTATTGGATGAGATGTAAAGTGAGGAAGTCCTCATTCACCAGTATTCACCTCAATTTCTATGTCCATCAGGAAGGCATGCACATAATGTATGCGCATAAATATATATATATATATATATATATATATATATATATATATATATATATACACACACACACACACACACATATATATATATATATATATATATATATATATATATACACATACACACACACACACATAATTCATTTGTTAAACAGGTAAGAGCCATGAGGCACATGTGCCTGTATCTGAGTTGCACAAAACCACAAGGCATACAAATGGAAAAGTATGAAACCCAGGGATATACAGAGAAAACTGCGAGCAGTTTGTGACTTTACATCTTTGTGCTGTACCACCAGCCATTTTCTGGGTCTGACAATGTGTACAATACTGGCTAAATCTGCCCTTATCCAGCTTAATATCAAGGACAGAAATTTACAGTAAGGCTCATTTCGTGATTACATTAAACATTTTACTAGACCTATGACAATGTTTTGTAAACTACTATTCACATTGATGTCAAAATGTCTGTAGTAGTAGTTCACTCTTTATTATTTATTCATTAATAAGATAAACCTACTTGTTGACAGGTGCCCCCTTTCAGTGTTGACCTAGGGGCACAGTCTTTTAAAGTGACTTGCTCAGTGCTGAAGAAACCAAAGGTCAATGAGGGAATCAAACCCAGGACTTCAAGATGAAGCTTATTAGCAGCTCAAAGTTTTAGTTCTTTACACCAAATTGCCAGACAGCAGCAGCTATCTTAACTTTTAGAATGGCATAAAATAAATAAATGAATTTATTATAATGTCTTCCATCAGATGGCTACTGAATCTTTCTTTGGATCACAATTTTTAATGCTGTTCTTTCCATGCCGGACAACATGTATCTCTTTCTCTGTCTCTCATGATATCACCATCATTACTTTATTTTAGACAAGTTCCATTCTTTGAGGATGATCTGCTTCAGCACACTGCCTTAAGCATGACCAAGTTTTCTCCCTACCCTCTTGTTGTTTTCTTTTTATCTCTTCTTTTTCAGGCTGTCATCTTTCCTTTCCCCCAATGCTGTCAGTCTACATCCTGGTCATTACTGTAAGCAGTTCCATTCTCTTTACTCTCATAGTTCCAGGAATCTGATCCAACATGCCCGTTTCTACCTCCTACTGTCTTTTCACCATGCATCTCTAAAAGCCTGTTACTTTCTCCTGTCATCCACCATCTGCATTCTTACAGCTTTCCCTTGTTCTCATCCTTCCTTGTGCAAGCTATGACTTCTCTACATAAACTTCTCTTTCCATTATTGTATTCCACCATCTGAAATTCCTTCACTCTTTCTTATCCAGTCCCTCTTTGTCTTCTAGTTCTCTAGTGCCGGGCATCGCACTGTAACTTAGGTTGCCTCTCTCTCTCCTCCTCACTCTATGCATTAAGTCAGAAGTGCTTGTAACATTTTTTTAGATAACCTTATTCTGATTATTTGCTGGTATTCATCACATGTGCCTAAAGGCTGTTCTCAACACTGAATTTATATTTTACTGACTTTTTTAATACAATCTGAATAATTTGGAAGGCTTAATTTATACACTTTCCTTCCTCACTGTACACCAAGAAACAAGCTGTGGCATCCTCATGAACCTTTCCAGATAAATTTATTTTGTTTTTCAGTCTCCCTCTCACTGACTTGCTCCTTTCACAAACATGCTTTCTGTTTTCAAGTATTTGTAATGTAGTTTGAGAATTTTAGATTATTCAGGTATAAAGCCATCTACTAGTAAGAATGCTAATACGTGTTAAAGCTCAGCTTTACCCTGATGATACAGGTCATGGTCAACAGAAACTGATTAAAAACATATAGTATGCTCTACAGAATGTCCTTGTTTCAGTTTTTAAACCAGTTTAGTCATTTGGAGTTCTTTTACTTTGGAGAATTATTTAGGGAGGAAACTAACACTGCTTACAAAGTTAAAAAAACAAAAATTACTTCAATGTATTGTTTCCGGGAGTGCTCAAGTAAGTGGATAAATGTACTTCAACACTTAGGGCAACTAACTAGTCAAAATGCAAGGGACAAACTCATGAAATCCTAAGCACAATAAAAGCACTGTTCTGACATCTACATAAAGTTTCTGTTTACTAAACTACTCAGTTTTTATGCTGCTATCTGTAGATAAACAGTGAAGAGTGAAGTGCACATCCAAAAGTTAAGCTGGATAGGAACTCTAACAAAGTTATTTCACTTCCAACTGCTTTCCTTGTTACGGAGTACTAGATAGCTTCAAATTTTAGAAGATAATCATATCTCCAGCACCTCCTACACAGCTATATTCTAGCACCTGTTCATTTAGTGCCAAACAGGTGAGGCAGTTAGCATCTCTGTATTACAGGAAATAAAAAAGCCTGCCTCTAGAAATGACTTGGGGAAACAGCAGGACAGACACAGAAGGAGAGAGGGGTCCTCCAGTTTAGTTCTTGGATAGGTTTTCTTGTGTATGGTGTCTGCATGTTCTGACTCTGTTCATAAAAGTTTTCTCTGGGTACTTCATTATCCACCCACATCCCAAAGACATGTGGTAGGAGGACTGTTGACTCTAAAATGCCTTAGAAATATACAAGGGGAGTGTGTTTTATAGAAGAAAGGTGTGGCAATCTACTTCTTTGCCCTACTTACCTAGTAGTTATTTGGATGGTGGTGGCTTTTTTCTGGTCACTATACAAGCCAGAGCACTGAATAGTTGGATAAATGACTCTGAAGTGAAACTCATTTGTCAGACATGTATTTCCTTAGTTTTTACATAAAGAAGGGCAATTCCACTTAGTTCAAATGATCAAGTTCAGGGTTAGTTTGAGAGCTTAGGTGTTGTTAAAATACTTGCTCAGAGATGAAAAGTATGGAAAGTTCAGGTTGTGAGAATCAAACTCAAGTATGCAAGATATAACTCTTTTCAGACTATGTGCTATAACCCCTCCACCATACTTCTACATTTCTTTGAGATACAACACTCAAGAAAAGTACATTCCAGTAGAACTTTAACAACAATGTAATTAAGCTTTAATGTATGGAAATAGCTGTGAAGTCAAATATAGACTGCTAGACTGTATGCAAAGCAACAGATAAGACAGCTAAGACAATGCAACAGGGGGAAAAAGGAACAGGTGAAAGAATTTAAAGCTGTGTATGAAACCTTCCAGTACATGTGCAGATTAGGCAAGAAATAGGGTGGCCTAATGGTTAATGTGTTTGCCTTACAAATACAAGGTGCAGGGTTTGAGTATCACAAGGGATAATTGGCTAGGCTTAAAATGGCTCATAAAGGCAGTTAGCCTAATACTAATCTATGAACCTAAATATTTATATACAGACTAAAAGTTCAGTTGTTCCTACTTTATTACTAGCTGACACTTCTCAGTTTCTCTTTTCATGCTAGATAACATTTTTTTCAGTGGTGGAGGAGTTACTTCATCTTTAGCAGTTGAAAATACAGTTATCAGCCAAAGTCTAATAATACCAGCAGAGATTCAGGCATGTAAACAGTAGCTCACTTACTCAGAAAGACGAATGCCTTCTGAAGCAGAGTTTAGACAGGATCTCCCATGATAACTATTGCTGGCCAGGCTTGACTTCTATACTTGGTATTCTTGTCACATTCATGAAGATAACATGGCTAATACTGAACAAAAACTTTACAGTTCATACTACATTTAGTCACCGTTTTAGCATTAGTGGTCATCTAACCCAAGTCATGCAAGAAGTCTCATTTCCAAAATGCAAAACATTATATTCAATTTCCTCATAAGACTGTCAAGAACTGGTGGTTCAAAACAGCTTTGAGGAAACTGGGAGCTCTCATTTTGACTGTGATCTGGATGCTTCCATGTTTAGATGGACAATGATATCTAGCTTCAATGACAGAGTAAGAGTAGCAGGGTCCATGATTGTATTGCCAGAGACAAATGCGAATGTTAAAAGGGTTGTTTATGTCTGTAGCAAGTAAAGGGGCAAAATTATGAGAAAGACAGTTGCACATGGGACTAGCCGCAATATTTATGTAGGCTTAACAGAGCATAGGACTTTATCAGCCAGTCTCTTATGTTCCTGTGTATCACTAAGGCAAAAACAGATGTACTTTGAAAAAGTGAAAAATGCATCAATATTTCAGCATAAAAACAGGAACAGAACTAAAAAGAAAAACTTCAGAATTGTAAAACTAAATACATTTAATATCACGTTAATTGATTAAAAGGCAATTAGTGATAGGCTTTTTAAAGGAAGAGCTGCGCTGTTTTTTAATGCCGTTTTTATCCATGCTGATAATCCACTCACTTTCACTTGGAGGCAATAACTGAAGCATAATTATTTTTTGACTGCATTTGTAGGATGAAACATCGGTCGTGTATATAAAATACCTTCCAGCTTTGCATTTGCACTGCAGAGATTTTAATGCTACATGCTTTACAATTTAAAAATCTTGTCTGTTAACCCAAAATGCTCAAAATATTTGTCTTGTATATTTAGTATTAGTTTATTATTACTTGTTCCACACCCAACAACCTTCCTGTACTTCACAGTGCTATCTCTGCACGCGTGCATGTGTGTGTGTGTGTCTTGCTGTGTGCTATATTGAATTCAAGAACTATTTTTGCAGGTTATTCAAATGAAGATGCACACTTAATTCAGGTCACCCTGAGACTCTGCACTAGAGAATGACAGCACCATTTGCATACAAATGCACTTACTGTGATCACTGCTGCAAAGATTTTAGTTCAGATGTTGCTTTTTTCTTCGCTTCTACAGTGGATGGGCTAAGCAACATTATTTCATTAACTAATATGTGTATAGCTGATAAGTAACATGAAATGGATGGGTGGAATGGCTAAAACAGATCAGAATCCCACTATAGAAGAATAACTTGGATTATCTTGGGTATCTAAACACTAATGTTTATGTTAGCAGGGCTTGATTTATTGTCATTTTTAGAAACACTGATTAGCAGCATCTGTTCAGGCATGCAACAGGTTAAGGTGTTAAATGAACGCCACAGTTTACTTCTGTCTGAGCATAGGGATGTGACAGCCAGAAATCGTGAGGGATGTTAGAAATACACACAGCGAAAAAAAGCATACTGACAAACATGATTATGTCTGATTTCCTTCCCATATATCAAGTCGTATGTTAGCTGGGAACGGAACAGAATAGCTCTCACCCTTCTTTACCAATTGTTTTGTATAGCTGGGTTTGAGAAAAAAATAAGACAAAAAAATCTTTTGGCTAATTTAGTTTCTGTGTCAGAGATAATGGCTGATATTCACAGTCATTCATACTAATGCGTTAAGGACATCGGGGGCAAGAGTGAACAGGTGAAGCTAAGCCGCTATTCACAGAGGCTATTTATACCAGTTTGTGTAGTTATGCAAACAGAAGATAATGAAATGAAAATGAGGAGGGATGTAAATGTTCATGTGCTAGTTAAAACTATTTACACCATTTGAAATTCATAGTCCATTTTTCCCCACTTTCCCTAGCTTGTCACAGATGTTCTATAAAAAGGGAAGAATTGCCAAATCTATCAGAGTTGCAGTTGGTAAAAATAATATCTCTTGTGATGAGCTTTGCTATTTCTAGGTCACAGCTGCTTGTCTTGGCTGGACCAACAGCTTGCACTCAGAGGCACTCGCAGAACAAAAAGGTAAAAATATAAATAAAGGATAACGCGTTAGAAGTCTGATGATCAGGAAATCCTTGATAGGTTTAGAGTGGACAGGGACATTAAAAAGGTCTTAGTGGGCATGTTTGACCCCACAGGACAGTGTAGGAATTTGTGGACTTCCTGTTCCTGTGGACATCACAGTATGTATAGGCCTGACACCTTACACAGACACACTGGAACTCTCACAGGCTTCTGCCTTGAGGATACTGAAGCAGTCCATGGATGTACTCTTGGCACATGTAGATCGCTACAACTATTTCCTGGTGTCACCTCAAGGCTAAGCCAGGACTGTGTGTGCCTTTTATGGGATGGTACATTTTCCTGAGGTACTCTGTGCAACAGAGTACACCCAATTGCAATTAGGGCTCCTTCTGGTTCACAGGATGAGCAGTATCCCAATAGGAAAGGCTTTCATTACATTACCAGGTAGTGTGTGATGCACAGGGGAGCATCACCAATATCTGTGTCAATCATCTGGGCACTGCACATGATTCCCATATCTGGCATACTATCTCACCCTACTGCCTCTCCCTGCATGGTAGGATGCCCAGTGGTCATGTTGTTGGTAACCTGAAAACATTTTTTGAGTAAATAGTTATTCATGTTAAACATAATTGCTTTATATTAATTTTTATTTTCTTATTTTGTCTCTCTTCCCCTCTCTCTTTTTTAAATTTATTTATTTTATTAAAGGGATGCTAGATATCTGCCAGAGCCATGGCTCTTAACTCTGGTGAAAAACCCATATGGATCTGTGGAGAAAAAGTATAACACACTCCTGTACCAGACCCACATTGTGATCAAGAGGCTGTTTAGCCTCCTGAAGAGCCATTTTAGGTGCCTGGATGAATGTGGGGGTGCCCTATAGTATGACCCAGTTATTGTGTGTAGGATGTATACAGCTTATTGCATTCTGTATATTATCATTATGTGATGGCCTGGAGGTATAATGACCCATGCTGCCACTACAGCTCCCAGTTCTAGTCCCACTTTGACTAATGACCTGCTGGCAGCAGTAGTAAAGGATCTCATATTGAAGGCTCTTGCATGGCATGCAACTGCACAGGTTAAGAGGTGGTGTCTCGTCCAGAACTATGAACCAGGACATTTAGGTCAGTGTTTCCTTTTTTGATAAAAATCACCGAGTATAATTGATGCATGCAGTAATACCTGTAGGCTACACTGTGTGGTACATTGTCTGCTGTCACTGTTCATCTGAAATTCTCTCTCATCTTAAAAATGTTTTTTTTTACTTCTACCTATTTGCCTTGGTGCTCACTGATTCCTATTAAGTGATGCTGAAAGGCATGAAATCAATTTATAAATCAACAGTTACATCTGCTGTATTTAATAACTTTTGGTTTAATCATTTATTCACTGTGCAATAGAAAGAGATACTGGCAGGAATGATAAATTTACAAATGCCATTTCTGTGTAATAAACTCTCTTGCACTGCACATCAGATTTCTTTTACACTGTCATTCAAAGTAATTATGACTACAAAAACTGTCATTTGTGCAGTGATGAGGGTGCACTTACATCACTTAAGTGTATATGGCAGGCTGATTATTTTAATGTGTCATTTCTGTATGACGTATGGATCTGGAAATGTTTTCTCATTGCTGTTGTGACTTCTTATATAACTTTAAGCATATGGAATTGCAATGCATGTATCACTGTTTTTTGCCAAGTGTCCATTTATGTACTTAACAGATGTACATAGACTTCCCTCCTCCCCAAAATCCAATTGCAATTAAACAGAAATTTAAATGATTGCAATTTTAGAGGATGGTGAAAGTAATAGCTACATATGGAAAAACTGGACATGCATGCACCCTCCACTCACAATAAAACCTTATTTCAAGAAAACACAAATATTTGTCAATGAATGTAATTCACAGTAGTTCCAGACCAAATGAGTAGTACAGATCTCCTATTGATATGCCTGGTGATGCTGACACTGATTTGGAGGATGGCCTACCATGAAAACTGTAAGGTGAGTTAGTGCTATGGTGTGATCTAGAGGAGGAGGAGGAGGTTCCTGCTGTCAGTGACCTGACACTACTGAGCGACAGTGACCTGGAACTTGAGGGTGGCCCAGGTGCAGATGACCACTGACATGGTCTGTAAGAAATGTGCTGTGATTGTTCACTGTGAGTACTGACATTACTGTCTTGAGAATCAGTGTTATTATCATTTGATCTGCCCCACGTGTCTGGACAGTACCCCATCCCCTTCCCCTCATAAGACTAAGTCCAGCTTGACTCTGGTGTGTACTAACCAGTGTACAAATGGAGGCTGTAACTGATGCTTGATATGCTACCATACTATGCATCAGTGGCACCATGGCATTATCCCTGCTCCCTCACAATTCAATGGAGTGTTGGAAATTTTCACACATACCTTGTAGGACTTTGACCATTTTTAGCTTGCTTTCTGTTGCAGTGGTCTGAACCCCAACTATGTCACAGCACAAAATAATTTATGCATCTGGCATGTCTTTGTAATGTTGTCACTGTGGGCAATGTGGCCTCAGACTGCCTGCCTTCATCCTCAAACTGTTCTGCATGTGCAGACACAAGTGTAGATGTGCAAGTTTGCTCCTGCTGTACAAGTGTGAGTGGAATGTCAGTGTGTGTTTGTCTTTGTGATGCAGTGTCACCTTTTGTAGAGCTAGTCACATGCTGTACGGTGAGAAAGAGCCTATCACTAAACTTGGAGACTGCCTGCCATTTCCCTCAGGTTGCCCTATAAATACAACTACATCATCATAAACACCCATTGTGCTGCTGACTTCATCCATATTTATTGGTACAATTAAACTGTTTGTTTCTGATGCTGAGTCTGTGAAAGAAATCATTACAAAACATTAACAATGCAACAGCATCTGGTATGGCATGCTTACAAGGAGGGACACTTTCCACACCGTCTGCCTTCCTTTTCATCAGCTGCTGACTTACAACACTGACCTAATAATAAGGAATTGTCACTGTTATAGCAATGTTTGAAACCAATCAATTTTAACTATTTAAAAAGTGTACATTTTAAACCACCCTTCAGGAGTAGGGTCCACTCCAGCGCTAATTATTCCAGTCACACTATCTTCTGTATCACAGTCATCCCCACAGATGGACAGAAGGAATTCATCATCTGGTGATAACTTAATAAGATTCAGAACCCCCCCACCCTGTAGTGGTCCTGGAAATGGCATTCTATCTGGCCTTGCTTTCAACACATCCTATCATACCATTAGCTCTTTGTGTGCATGGTGCCAGTGATCTGTTTTTGCCTCTGACTGCATTAATTTTAACTACTACTTGGCTCCATGCTTTGGTCCTCTTGGCTTGTCTGGGTCCCCGTTTACCAAAAAGAAGATTCCTATATGTCTTAAGTGCTGCCATGAGTACACAACTTTCCTCATGGCTAAAGTTATCATATCTATGCCTTGATCCCTTATTCGCCATCTGTACTACACAGGAAAAAAGGAAATAAAAGGGGGGCTATGGTCAGATGCTTGTCATACTACTGTTTGGATAGCATCAGTTGTTAAACTATAAACCACTGGCCTGCTATTCTTGCCATCAACAGAACTAAATAAATAAGCAAACAGAAATGTTATGCAAACTGCAGAACTTCAGTTTATTCAATACTGATGAAAGTAATTACACCAAAATCAAACTACAGCACTATCTTCTATTGCCACATATTTCTCCCTCACTGAAAGTTGTAAAACATCACTTCAATCAAATATGTGTTTGAGCCCTCTGCACAATTTCTCAACTGCAATAACCATTTTTCACATATATGTACAATCAGAAATGTCTGTAATGATCTAATGATCATTTATTACAATTTCAATGTATAGCACCAAATGTCAAACAACTGCAAGCACTTGACCCCAATTGCCAGTCATGCAATTACCATTAAATGCAGACTACACTTCAAAATGTATTCTAAGTGAACTTGAGAACATTATGAAAGTAACTGTTAGTTTGCTTCTAAATAATCAGTAATTAATTTATAAAGTTTTCCTTACTTTTTGATTCTTGTGTTATCCTAACAAATTTGCCACCTATCTCAGCTATTAGTGAGTCAGTATGAAGCTGCTCAACCTTGTGGTATAAATTCAGGCTGATTTACATGTTTAGTATGCAAATTAGACTAAATTATATGCATGTCTATGAATCATAGTATTACACAAACGTGTATGTCAGATTTCCACTGATTGTGAATGCACATCCCACAGTACATGAATGTATCTGAAACAGACATGGATGCGCTGAGGAAGAATATGAACTTGGCAGCAATGCCAAGCTGTTTGTAGAGATGTGCTGCTTGCCCTGGACTAGCCAATCTAAGAATATACTTGTAAAATTCATGGAGTCATCTGAATGTGAGTGTGAAAGCAATGCGAAGTTTAATCTCTATCCATCCAACACTGCACGTCACAACCTAACAAGAGATGCATATAAAGTCCTAGAATTAGCGTTTCACACTGCTATTGAAATTTCTTTCTCTCTACTACCTTTATTAAAAAAGGAGGGTGGAATACGCTTCACTTTACTCTATGACACATACTGCTGTTTTCGTGAGAGAGGAAAAAAAGTAATTTTATCAATAAATAGTACTGTTAACACTTATTATAGATAAACTTGGAGATAATCCATTTCTGATGAAAATGTCAGATAACTGTTTTCCTTTAAGAAAAAACACTGTGTGACAAAGCAGTTTGTTACACCAAACCTGCCAATGTTATCAACAGCTGGTCTTATGACCATGCTAGCAAAAAAGGGTTTTGTCAAGGTGATATCACACCCAACAGGGAGTGGTTCTAACCTTGCTTAATGCAGCCCTCACCATACTTTCCTCATTCTGGTTTTGGCTTTTTGAATGATGGCAGCACCTCCGAAGACACAAGGCCATGCTCCTCACTGGTCTGAGAAAGAGACCTTAGTAATGCTCTACCTTTTGCATGACTCGTACCTGGAGAAGATCCAGGTGTGCACGTGTCACAGAACATGGAAGAACATTAATACCTGCCAGGAAATGGGTAACCACCTGTCAGCTGTGATGATTTGCAGAAGCATAATGCTGACCAGTTGGATGAGTGGATTGACCATGTTACAGCAAGAAGAACAAGAGTTCTACAGTAAGTAAAATTCTGTTTTTAATCCATATATCAAAATACAAAATGGAGTTACAAAATTGCATAAGTACATGTACTTCCACAGTATATCTTTACCTGAAAATATGTGCTTGAGCTGATACTGTAAAATGCATAAAAATGTGTAGCATTTCTGTAATCAGACTTCTTTTGAAGAAAGAGAAAAACTAGTACTATGTGATAACAGGTTACAGTAATAAATAGCAATGTCAGTAAAGAATATGAAAATAATCTGTATAGGTAACTATGCAAATCTATTAGTAATGTTCAAATATCAGTAATGCTGATTGCATATAATATAGTTATGAAATAAAAATAGCAGTTACAGAAGTAGAGAATTGTTTACCAGTGCAGGGAAAAAGTTGTAACAGATAAATATTACATGAAGACAGTTCTTAAAAGAAATACCTAAATATAAGTAAAAGCAGTTGCTTAACTGAATTGTTTGTTCATACGTATTCTAGCTGCATGTACAACATGGCTGAAATGACACTCACCACACTCTACTTAGAATGCATGTTGGGGGAGGGGCTTGGCGGTTACTTAACTTTGCTAAAGGAATGGGCAGTGCAGAAGTTTTTAGAGCACATGCTGTTTCACTTCACTATTACATGATATACATCAGACAAAGTTCTGCAGAAAAGGAAATTCATACTTCCTTGAACTGATACATTTCAGCCTTTGCAGTTCAGTTATTCCACAGACTTTACATGGATTTTTAAAACAAAAACACAAGACTCATTTCATATTTCTGTACTATCCTACACAGTTACACAGCATATTTAAGTACTGTATTGTAATAATACACACATGTATGCATCCAACAGCTAAAATGGGAAAGAAAAAGAGAACTAAGAAACTCTTACAGAGACTATAAGACAATCATTCAAATACAGACAAACCAGATTATCCATCTCTGTTTTACTTGTAGCTGAGGAAGAGAGACAGTATAATAGCCAGCATCAGAAGAGGTGAACACAATGTCTGGTCGAGTCTTCTGGGAAGTATAACAGATGCCCAAAAGATATTTATTACTCAACAAAACATAATATAAATTATTATACAGAATTCAGGGTTGCACAAACAGTAATACAGCAATGCCTTTAAAATTGATTTCAAGATGAAATGTGTTGTACTGTGATTTGTTACCATGATTATCTAAAATAAATAATGATTTCCTCTTTTCTGTTTGACTGGGTACTGTAAAAACTGTAAGTACATTAAGACACAACCCTTCAGAAAGACAAAAGACCTTGACATTTCAGTTAATTATAAGTATACATAAGCACTGCTCCTATACAATCTTCTCAGATACATACTCATTCCACCAATAACTTCCCCCAGCTATAATCATAAGTACTTCCCATACACAAGTTTACTTCAATAAAGATATTTTTCTGACTTTTTTAGTGTATTGCTATCTTGCATTAAAGCAGTATTGTGTGGATTTATTGCACTTTTTCTGTCTCTTCCCACCCTTTTTAATCTCTTTTTTTTTCTTATGTTGCTTATGTGTTTCTTTCTCTTTTGTTGTTTTGCTTATTTCCATTTTCTTATTTTATACAGGTTCAAATCCCTCAGGAGCAGTCCAGGCACATACTTCCCAGGCTAGGGACAGACTACACTCTGCCCATCTGGGGCTGTCTTCACAGGGTCAGAATGAAGGTGCTGGTCCTGCAGGGACTCTGGCATCTAGCAGCCTGGCATGTTTCACTGAACTGAGGCTTTGGAGTTTGGCTGAGTACATAGTGGTAGAGGTAGTGGACAGGAAAACTCAGCCAGTTCAATGTGTCTTCAATGTGTAGAAGATATGTTCGCTCAGCTGGTGCCTACCATGATGCCAGCACAAGCTCCTACCCCCTCAAAGTTGGGGTCCTGCACTTCAACACCATCTGGCAGTGGACATGTTTGAGGCTCTGTGCACAGGGTATACAGTTGGCCCTTCTTCCCTTACCATTTTCCTTCTCTCTCTTCCCCGTTTCCCACCCACATTAACCTCTTACAAAAAAAATTTAAAAATAGGGGGGCTATCCCCCAACAAAAACCTACTATCCATCCTCTCCCACCTCTTTCAGCCCAAATCCTCTTGACGGTGCTCTTGTGTGTTCACCTGTTTGTTGTGTCTCCCATTTTTTCAGTCTGTCCTATCACCCCCTTTCTATTCTTCAATGAAACCAGCAGGGTATCCACAAAAGGATACCCCTTTATGAAGAGGTTATAACTCCTTTACTTTAAAAACAAAACAAAACTCTTATCTGCTGCATATTTTCCAGCTTTTCTTAGATACAATTCTGCAAAATGCTTCACACATACAAAAAGAAGAATTTGTACAATTTACACATTTACATTTAATAAAAGTGGGTGTGATTATAGAAATTGCTTCAGTTTTCTGTATTCAGACCAACTACATTTTGCTGAACTAACTTACATATCCACGTAGCACTGCTGTCTCAACATAGCTGCAACATACTTGAGAAGACCTGAACTATGGATTTAGTTAATATGATAATTTCTAACTATCTTTTGGCTTGGCACCTTGCTCTATTCAGTGAAATGCAATACTGGTTGGGATGTGTAATCAGTTAGTGGGCTGTAGCCATCAGACTTAGGCCTGAGATTAATGGTATCTTTAACTTGTTCTAAGAGTTGTGACAGTATACAGTGGAAATAAAAAGTGTACACACCCCTGTTAAAATGCCAGGTTTTTGTAATATAAAAAAATGAGACCACAATAAATCATTTCAAAAGTTTTCCCACTTTTAATGTTACCTATAACCTGTACAATTCAACTGAAAAACAAACAAATCTGTTAGGGGAAAAAATATAAAAAAAATGTACAATAAGCTGGTTGCATAAATGTGCACACCCTTAAACTAATACTTTGTTGAAGCATGTTTTGATTTAATTACAGCGTTCAGTCTTCTTGGGTAGGAGTCTATCAGCATGGCACATCTTAGCTTGGCAATATTTGCCCACTCTTCCTTGCAAAAGCACTCCAAATCTTTCAGATTGGGAGGGTATCTCTTGTGCACAGCCCTCTTCAGGTCACCCCACAAATTTTCTGTTGGACTTAGGTCTGGGCTCTGGCAAGGCCATTCCAAAACTTTAATTTTCTTCTGGTGAAGCCATTCTTTTGTTGATTTGGATGTATGCTTGGTGTCATTGTTGTGCTGAAAGGAGAAACTCCTCTTCATCTTCAGCTTTCTAGCAGATGCCTGAAGGTTTTATAGGTTCATAGGTAGGTACTAGGCTATCTGCCCGAGGGCATTTATAAGCCTAGCCAGAGTGTGTCGGCTTTTGCCGCCCCATTGATTAATTAACTGATCCTCTGTCAAGCACAGCCAATGAAGTGATCCTAGGGGTGTATTTTCTGTTACCCATCCACTCATCAAGGTTTCTCTTGAAGTGTGTTAGTGAGGGGCTCTGCCTGATGTAATTTGGAATTTTGTTCCAAAGCATAGGTAGTCTCTGTGACAGGAATCTATTCCTCCAGCATGTTCTATTCATTGTTGTGGCAAGGTTTAGCTCACTAGAGCGCGTGGCTCGCAGTGACTTGGATTTCTTTAGGTGGAACATGTCCATCAATTCTGAGTTGGACATGGCTTTGTAAGTCAGACAGAGATCACCTCTGAGTGAGCGATATGCCACTGAGTACAGCCGGAGTTTTTTCAGTCAGGCTGCATAGGACATATGTTTGAGGCCAGTAATCCTCTTGGTGGGGTACTTTTGTGGTCTTTCCAGCTGTTGGAAGTGTCTTGTGAGGTACATCCCAAATGGGGCATTGCACTCTATGATGGGTCTAATGAGTGATGAGTAGAGAGGCACTATAACCTCTTTATTTCTAGATGTGAACCCTTTAGTAATTAGATGGGCCACATAGAAGGATTTCCTAACTACCTTGGCAATATGATTGTCAAAGGAGAGATTACTATCTACCTGGGTCCTCAGATCTCTTATTACCTCTTCTTTATTAATGGGGCTGCCACCTATGTGGTAATTCGTGGGTGTTTTGTTTTTCCCAAATGGAAATTGGCATTAAGCTTGAGGCCATGACTCTGACACCAGGTGTCCGTCTCAGTAAGGCCCTTTTGGAGGATGTCTGTGTCAGCCAGAGAGTCCATTATGGCTCCCAGTTTGCAGTCATTGGCAAACTTGGTTAGTCATAGTCCTCCTGTACTTCTAAGAAGTATATGCCGAACAGTAGGGGTCCCAGGACCGAGCCTTGTGGGACACCACTTATGACTGGTTTAGAGTCAGACCTGGAGCCCGCTTTTCTTACCTTGTGAGTTCTGTCTGTAAGCCAGTTGGCAATCCATCTCGTGACGTAGGGGTTTATGTTCAGGCTGGTTTGTTTTTCTGTAATACCAGAATGGGGAATGATGTTGAAAGCCTTGGCGAGGTCAAGGTAGGCTGTGTGAACCACCTTTCCCTCATCTATGGCCTTGGTGACTGTCTTGAAGAAGTCATCCAGATTTAGTAGGCATGATCTGCCCTTAACAAAGCCGAACTTGGTCGGGCCAAGTGTTTGGAGGTTCCCAATGTCTTTGTTAATTAGTTCCATGATGATGTGCTCCATAGCTTTGCAGACCAGGCTAGTCAGGCTTATGGGGCAATAGTTACCAGGGTCAATTGTGGTCCCTCCTTTGTGGAGAGGAATAACCGTTGCTGTGCACCATTCTATGGGCACACAGCCTGTGGAGAGGCTGAAGTTGAACAGCGTGTTTAGGTGGGGGGTTAGTTTGTTCTGTAGTTCATGCAAGACACAGCCTGGGACACCATCTGATCCCATTGATGCTGTGTTTTTGGCTTTTGAAATGGCTGTTTTCACCTGTGCGCCTGTGATTTTTTGGGACACTACACTTTTCCGGTATTGTTGTGGGCCCTTTTGGAGGTATTGGGCCAAAAATGACTGGTATTTGGAACTGTTCATAATTCCCTCCATCTTGACTAAAGCCCCAGTTCCAGTGGAAGAAAGCAACCCCAAAGCATGATACTGCCACCACCATGCTTCACCATGGGGATGGTGTTCTTTGGTGATGCAAAGTGTTGTTTTTGTGCCAAATGTATCTTTTGGAATTGTGGCCAGAAAGTTCAACCTTGGTCTCATCAGACCATAACACATTTTCCGACATGGTTTTGGGAAAGCTGATGTATTGTTTTGCAGATTTTTAGTTGGGCCTGGAAGTTTTTCTATGTCTGTCTTGCAACCTTACTCCACAGTCCAGACATATGGAGAATACGGGAGATTGTCACATGTAGTACACAACCAGTACTTAGCAGAAATTCCTGCAGTGTTGCTGTAGTTCTCTTGGCAGCCTCCCTGGCCAGTTTTCATCTTGTCTTTTCATCGGTTTTGGAGGGACATCCAGTTCTTTGCAACGTCACTGTTGCCCCATATTTTCTCCACTTTTTGATGACTGTCTTCACTATGTTCCATGGTATATCCAATCTTGTGGATATTTTTGTACCCTTCTCCTGACTGATACCTTTCAACAGTGAGATCCCTTTGATGCTTTGTAAGCTCTCTGTGAACCATGGCTTTTGCTGTATCAGGCAACTCAGTAAATATCAGGAAAATCCTACTAGGACAACTGAACTTCATTTGGGGTTAATCAGAGTCTCTTTAATTGATGGCAGGTGTGTACCCAGGAAGACTGAATGCTGTAATTAAATCAAAAGGTGCTTCAACAAAGTATTAGTTTAAGGGAGTGCACACATATGCAACCAACTTATTGTACGTTTTTATTTTTTATATTTTTTCCCTAACAGCTTTATTTTTCAATTGAATTGCACAGGTTATAGGTCACGTTAAAGATGGGAAACGTTTTGAAATGTTTTATTGTGGTCTCGTATTTTTATATCACAAAAACCTGGCACTTTAACAGGGGTGTGTACACTTTTTATATCCAGTGTATCTGTAAGATGCAAGGCAGCTGTGGTTTGCAGAACCATTTTCTTTACTATTTCCCTTTCATATAATGTTAATTTTGAGGGAGGTCTGGTGGGCTGTGTTGTTGCTAACTTTCAGTGGGAGTGGTCACCCTTACTGTATCAAGGATATTCCTTGTCTAGGTATAAAGTTATAAACTCATAAGTTGCCTAGGTCTTCCTCGAAATTATATCATCACTTGGCTTTACAAAGGCTGCTCCGTAGGACAGGGACCTTCAGTCACTTTTTCAACAATCAAAATAGATTCCAATAGCTAGGCACATTATTTTACTATGGGATACCATTATGTGGGCTAATATAATTATATTATGCGTAAAAACATTACTCTCAGTAACACCGTACCTGGAATAACGAGGTACCATTAAAGGCAGATCAACAGAAAGACTTTTTTTTAGGGTGGGGTAGGTTAACTCTTGTATCACTCAGACTCCCATGAATCTAAATAATCTATCTCTGACCATTATCAGTCAACCTTGGGGGTAAGAGAATACCCTCTTGCCCACACGGTTCAATGACCTCAAAATTAGTGCTGTGGCATTCTTCAATATTATAAGTGTCTCAATGTTTGTACTTCATTGTTATGGCACACTGAAAGTGCATCTGATCTAACAAAATGACCACCATTATTTAATCTGTTGTGCTAGTATATCCTTTCAGCACACACAGACTGGTACCGCCCAATAAATACATTTGAATCTTACTAATCTACGAGTTACTGAATGATGTATGTGTTGCAGCATGTATTTCAAGCATTCAGAAAGCCACAAAACAAGTTCTAGTTCTCATGACCACCTTGGAGGTCACAGCAGTCTTCCCCCTCTGACCCTGAACTAGTTGCTTTGCTTTATACTTTAGTGACCACATGAAGCACTTCAAAATGAAAACACATCTTTCAATATGAAAATGCGACTTCATGGACATTTTTTACACAAAATACAAAAAAAATCACACACTGTAATGATTTAGGTCTAAGATCACTTACATTTACAGATTTCACAGAAATAGCAAGGCTTTTTCAAAGAAAGCAAGATGACTTTCTTGTTAAAAAATCAAACTAATCTAGTTACCCTAAGTAGTTCTGATGCGGTTTAGACTTGTTGAAACCAGATTATCAGAATCTTCTGGGGTCCCTAGCAATACTGGAGCAGAGGATTCATACAATATTATTCAGTCTGTTATCCTCCTCCTATGAGAGAATAAATGCTCTCAAATGCTACTATACATGCCTTAAAATCAGACTGAAAAAGTACAGGATTTTTTTTTTTTATTTTATTAGGATACTTCTGTTAGTTAAAAAGCAGAAACAAAACACTTGACAGGTTTCCTGGATTTGATGGCAACCCCCCCGAGATTCTTAAGAATTGAAGCCATTTGTCTTCTTGCATTAACTGTAACTCCTTCCTTTCGATAACAACAGTATTAGTAAAGTTACAAGTCCTATTATACTGGAAGGAAGCTTTTATTGCTACACTAAATAAATATGGTAGCTCTAATTTTGTAATTAATTATATATTTATTTCTATAAAAATGAGGACATAATCAAAATGTGCTGCAGAAATTTGTTGATTTTTTTTCTTTTAAACAATTTATTTTCAGAATCACAATATGGTCTTCGAAGCACTATGGATCAACACCATAGTCAGCTTGCTTTTGAAATTCCTCACAAAAGAACTAATTAAAGACCTTTTAGAAACTGATCTTTTTTAGATGTTCTGGAAGCCTTTGACATAACAGCCCACACTTCTGTTTAAGACCTTCTGTTTATTTGGATTTAGCTTTTCGAGTACCCCCTTGAATCAGAAGTGACTTATGCGGTAGGATTAACCTTGTAAAATGGGATGAAGTCCATTCTACCCCTCTATGAAGAGTACAGGCGTTTTGCGAAGATCACTACTGGGGTCTTTGCTGCTTACTATAGTGCAAATCAATGACAATGTTAAAGGCACTGCACTGAGTATTCAAAGTAAGCTACAGAGTAGAATTACTAGTTTAGAAAAGTGGTCGAAATTCTTTAGTTTACTTTGAATGGTCGAACCACATTGTTATGTGGAAAGTAATTCGGGACAATATGCTTGTTAAATTGTGGCTATATGTAGGAGGAGGAGAGATTACTGAAAGGGAAACAATATAAAATACTTGGGTTTCATCACCATAACACTCCATAGTTTGAACATCAGATAAACTATAAAAACTGCCATCATAGGGTACAAGCCTATCTAATTCCTAAAAGCAGACTCTGGCTAACCAGGCTCTTGCTCATTGCTAGACAATTCTTCAGAACAATATTATATATGTGTCTAGCTTCCTCATTAGCGCACAAGCATATCGGAATAGCAATATTTCCCACGTTAGAGAGAGTAAGCATTCATCATTGTCTTTCTCCTGAAAACAGAGGGACAGATGGGATTTCAGTATGCTCTTTGCACTTAAGCTTTTCTTTCAAGCTTCTGTATCTGACTACTAAACACTTAAGAATTCAATAAACCACATATCCGCACTAGGGACCTTTGTTCTTCAATGGTTAATTACATTAAATCACAAAGGAACTCAAATGCATTTGGTGGCAGACTTTTCTGCAGCTGTACAGCTAAGATATGAAACTCCTTCCCCTTGACAATAGCCAAAGCTAAAAGCAATTTCGAACATAAAGTAAAGTCCTTCTACTTAAAGTGATCCAGTAAATGTAAACATGATATTACATAAATTCACACTTCCTACTGAGTTCATGTTTGCCTTGCTGTTTACCTGTTGTCTAGGTTCTTTGGTTTACTAGGAAACATTTTACAGTGAGCCTGTTGGCTTTACTTGACGCAGTAAGTTAACCCCTTTGGATCTCCACAGTGTATTTTTGTACTGATTCTTATCTTCTCCCTTTTCTTCTACTTACTTTCATAATTTCCTTTTTCTTAATTCACATCATTTCTCATTTTTACTTATTTTCTCTGACTTGACCTTGCTGCTTCATCTAGATCTTGTCTTGCTTTTGTTTGCAGATTAGGTCCTACTTTCAAATCATCATCCTTCCTCTTGCCACTGTGTTATTTTCTCATTTCTTATAATAAAACATCATTGCTTCCATTTGTTTAACTGCAGACTGGCAGTTTCTCATTAAATTCAGTGTGATATGGCTGGCACTTTGCTCTAGGGCACTAACTTGGTTCACACACTGTGGCATTTGTATAAATAGTTTTAGTAACCAAAATGTCTTTATCACAGCACAGTTAATTCTGCTTTGGGAAAGGGTGAAATGGGAACTCCTCATTTCTATTATTCAACACCTTTATTTCAAAGAGTTTGCAGTACTATGATACTGCAGAACTCTGGGGGTTTCTGATCTCAGATTTAGCATACGGACAAATACAGGGGTTGCAATGGCTGCAAAAGGGCAACTGCTTTTCTACATACCTAAGTTAGAAGTGACGCTGTGCATTACCAGCTTGACCTTTTCTTCTCTTTGCATTGCAGCGCTTCCTGATTAAATGTTTTGCTATAGATCCCACACTCTTCCTGCTTTCTTTAAAGCAGGAACTTAATATAAAGTTTGATTTTACTCTTCAAAAGGAAGTATAAAAACTGCTACAAATGTTTCATTCTCTTAACAGTATCAGTTTCTTACAGCAACTGTTAACAGATTACCTTAATACAGTTTATTCAGATTTTGCCCGTCTTCACTTCATAAAACCTACCACATTACTGACTAAAGCAATATCTTTTAAGGGGCCTTTTTCTCCCTAATGCATCATCCTACAGCTCCCTATCCAGTGACTCAGATCCACGGTCTGCCAGACACCGGCTAACCACAGGCTTCCTCTGATAGGGGGGGGGTCAGGGCAGATCTTAAGAGTGTCTTGTGGTCTGGCAATCAACGTCCACCTTTTTTAATTATGTCTTATGTTATTCCCTGATTCCTCAAGATTCCAATAGTAACGTCTGAGAGGCAGACATGCAATAGGAACGTGCAAAGTTTCACACCACCTCTACAGCAACACAGCCATGTTTCCACCCTATCCCCCTTGGACTACATCTCTCAGTAGAGATGTCGCAAAGAAAACAAATTGAGAAAACTGACTGAAGGTCCACAGAGTACAAAAAAATCTTTAGCGAACAAACCAATGTAGACCACCACAATCCTTCGATAAAACACTAATTTAATATGACAAGGCAAAATTCAACAAGCAGTTTTTAACACAGATAAGGCTCTACTTACCTGACCCCTCAAGGCTTTGTACTAAAGATAGTGATTTTGAGGAAGACTTGATGAATATGGAACATATTTTTAAAAATAGAGGTTATAATGAGAGGTTGATAGTAAGTGAATTAAGTCAGGGTAATATACATAGAAAATCTGTATCTTCATTAAAGACAATTTCATCAGAAGAGCAACATGGCCATAAATTTGCATTTAATAGAATAACATTCACGTATAGTAGTAATATACATGGTGTATGTGACATTATTAAGAAAAATTGGCACATACTTTTATCTGATGATAAAATAAAAGAAATAGTAGGGATAGAACCCAAATTTGGATTTAGAAGAAATAAAAATCTGAAAGACATTTTAACACAAGAAAAGAGTAACCACAAGAAAAGTTCCATTTGTCAAGTAGGTATAAAACCATGTGGGCTATGCAAAGCATGTCACTGTATTAATAAAGAGATTGTTTTTAAGCATCCAGTAACAGGGAAATTATTTCATTGTAAAGCAAAAGCCAATTGTAGAACAAAGAATATATTTTATTTAGCTGAGTGTCAGCAATGCAAAGCATTTTACATGGGAAAAACAAATAATATGTTTAAAGTTAGAATTCTGCAACATCTTTCATGCATAAGAACTAGAAATATGCACAATGCACTTTATAAACATATAGAAGTAAATAATGACCATCAGTTTAGATTTAGAGCTATTGCAAATGTATTTCCTAGTATAAGAAAGGGTAGCCTAGTAGATGCCACTGAGAGAGAAGAAGCAAAGTGGATAATTGAGCTTTTAGCCCATAGGACACCAGGACTAAATGAATTTGTTCCTATGAAACCCGCCCTCAAAGATAGGAGGGTGCAGTATAAATTTTGATTGGTTGGAAACTGTTTTGAATTAAGTATTTAAATGTGACCAAGATTGTTTTTATTTCATCTGAAGAAGGGCAGAGCCCGAAAGCGCTTATCTGTGTTAAAAACTGCTTGTTGAATTTTGCCTTGTCATATTAAATTAGTGTTTTATCGAAGGATTGTGGTGGTCTACATTGGTTTGTTCAGTAGAGATGTCCCAAGCCCACCATTAGGAATCATCACAGGAGACACTCACAGAAGCACCCTTTCACTTGGGATGGCAATATCAGTCCTTCCTGCTACTCTTTCAGTCGCTCAAGCCACTAAGTGAACCCAAGTCAGCTTGGCTGTAGTCAAGGCTTTTTCTTTGTACCCCATCAGAGCAGCTCAGTCCATGGAATTACATTAACCTTAAACCAGCAAAAATTTGTACAGGTCTTCCAATTTTATGTTTTCCCCCAAAGGGTCTGTTTAAAACACCACAATACAAAAAAATCACCTGCTATGTTTTCCATTTAGAAACTGAAATTCTCAATTGCTGCCAAAATACATATGCAAACAATAAAATAAAATGTAAAGAAAAAAATAACACAAACTACATTCTGTCTTTGCAAGTCCATATTGTAATTTAGCTTGACTTTGGGAAAGCCTCTAATAACTGCTTGTTTTTCTGTTTGTTCAGATTATATTAGTTAGTGGAGATGCCCATATCATTTACTAGTCCATATTTGAAATGGTTGTGTTTAAAGCTCTGAGCCTGGAATGCATCCGTACGATAACACCAGTTCCGGGAAACTAATACTAGAATGTATGAAGTAAAAGTATCAACATAGCAATCAACTTCTTTAAGACCAACAGTCTGTAAAGTTGATAATCGATCTTATGCAATTTTAAAAGCAGGTCACCCTCTACAGAATAAGTATAAATTATAAATTACCAGAATTAATCTGCATCACAAGCTCCAAAGGGGGCACATTTGCTGGACTTGATAATTTTATAGATTTTGCAAAGATCATGTAACATATCAAGATGGTTGAATCACATCAGCAGATGCCATACCATCTGTACCTGCTCCTGAATATCTTTGTAATATGGTGATTTGTCAGTCTTACAATAGGATAACAGCAACTACCAGTTTATATCTGACAATCATGAGACAATTGGGATTTTCTCTCTTCCCCAACCTCAACTGTAAACAGGTACTGTTGAGTCAGGCATTGCAAACACAGCATACATAAATCTACAAATAAATAGAATTAGTTTGCATTACAAGCTTCCTGGGGGAAGATTTGCAGGACTTGATTATCTTATGGGCCTTGTAAGGATCATGAAATGCAATAAGATAACTGAATCCCTTAAGTTGATAACATATTAATGACACCTTTTACTGTCATTTTCCCATAGAGATAAAGCAGTTCTGTGAAACAGAGCATCATGTCTCAGTGTAGTGCGTGTATGTGTGTGTGTTGATTGGGCAGTAGAAGCAAAGGTGTAATCAGCTATAAAAAGTTTAGTAACTGGTGTATCATCAAAGAGGAAAGCTCAAGCCTGAGTATCACAGTTCTTAGGTGGCTGTAATTGTCCAAGAAACAAGAAAAGTCTGCGAAAGCAACAGTTTGTGTGCAGTGCAAAACTAAAGATAAGTCAATCTAGACTGCATGGTCATGCAGGCTCACGGCAGAAGCACAACACTACAGTGAGTGGTGTGAAAGAATCTAGTAACAAATCTGCCACTTAGCGATATACCACCTCAAACTTACGGTGACAGCATTCTGGAGAAAAGTGAAGACCATGCTACTGAAGGAGAAGAAGAAGAAGAAAGGCATGTTTTGAAGTGTTTCTTCTGAAATAATTAGACAAGCCTTAGGATATAGCTGGAGTCTGGACAGAAAGATGGAATTTGTGCAACAACAACAATAAAGAGAGACAGACATTGGTTTGAACTGAATTTATCCTCAGTCCTTGACTGATAACTTTACATCTTGTTTACTCTTACTAAATCCAATCAAAATAAAACAGATCAGTATAGACTGCTGAATAAAAATGAAAGGTGCACTTATCACAGGATAAAAAAGTGCTTGAATCTTTGCAAAGGGACTAGGGCTGGTGCTAGTACAAAAAATAATGAAAAGTTCTTTAGGGGTAACAAAGAACTTGACACAGCATTACGAGCCTGTTTGGAGAGACACCAGTTTAACAAAAGTGATAGTCAAAAAAATAAATAAATAAATAAGCCAGAAGAGAGGCTTGGAAATAATGAGATAATCACGTTTTGCATTTGTATGCCTTGAACCTGGAGTTTCCCAAAGGGATTAAACTGTAAATGTACGTGAAAAATAGCAAAGAGGGAAACAATCTGACATGGAAGAAATACCAAACGTTATAGATGTAAGATCACTAACTGAGCAAATAAAAACAAAGCAGTATATAGACAAAGAAATACTGAGTGAATTAGCAAAGAGTACAATAAAGGAAGTATTAAGACAGAAGGAAGAATGAGCATGAATATTTGTAACCTTAAAGAAAGAGGGATGGGACTGTGAGAAGGAAGATCTCACATGGTGCTGCACATATGCAGAAGATAAATTAAGCCTAACTAAAAGGCCTACAGGAAAGTCAAAAATATACATAGACAAAGGCAACAAGACATGGTAAATAATGGATAAAAGAGAACAGCACATAAATATAAAGGGTCTATATTAAATTGGCGAATGCTGATTTATCGACCCCATGTATGTGAAAGCTTACAATCCCGAACACTCGGAACAGCTTTTTTTTTCATCAGGGGAAAAAAAAAACTTCAAAACATTACATAAAGAGAGGGGCTGTGCCCCCTACTTAAATATACCAACTCCAAGATTGCACTACAGTGATGAAAATGGCAAAGTAATGTTTGCGGCCAAGCGATTTCTTTCCAGTGAAAGAAATTGCTTACATGCTGCTTCACTATTTTGCTGTTTCATACTTTCAAGACGCATTCAAAGTATTGCATCTTCACTTATATAATAGGAACCCGATATAAAGCATTGACCTATCAGTAGTTCAGAATTACAGGAAGGGAGCAAACTGAGAATGAATTGAAAGACTAGCAAAGAAGTGAAGGATTTCAGTGGGAACCCCAGATTCAAACATTGCTTCAGAATAATGGTTCACTAAAACAAGTAGAGGTGCAACACGTGAGAAGGAAGTTAAGCAATGTGTCCATAAGGAAACAGTTTATTAAAACAGTGAAATGTTGAAGAAACAATACTGTAGCAATAATGTTTCACAAAACAAAATTTCAGGAACTTCAGTTGTAGAATTATTAAAAAAAAACTAAATATGGTTATATACAGAGTCAGAGACAGCAGGGAACACAAAGTACAGAAGAGAACTGCAACTCCGGAAAGAATAATTTAAGGGAAGACCAGCTGCATTTCAAAGAAATGGATAAAAAAATATGACAGAGGCTTCTAAACATGAATAAGACATGAAATGTTAAAAAAGTTAATAAAACAAATAGTAATTGGAACTTTAAAGAAATACTCACATAGTATAACAAATATTAACAGAGTGCATTACTGTATAGCTAAACTTATAACAGAGACATTATTGCCAAGAAAGCTTAAAGGAGTAAAGGAAAATAAATGAAGAAATACATTGTCACCATGGAATTGTTAATTAGAAACAATTGTGAAAATTTTAAGAAAACCAGCATTATACTGGACGAATACAGAAAAGAAAATTAGACAAACTCTTCGGGGAATATACATCAAAACAAGGTCAAGATTTGAGTTTCACCATTTCTAACAATACATTAAAAAGCTCTGCACAGCACAGCAATACTAAGTATGTTCACAGAGAAATATAAAGGTGAGATACAAAATAAGCAGTTTATCGATAATCCAAAGTAATTCTACAGGGAGCAGGGAAGGAAAACAAAAGTAACTGAGACACTATGAAGAATAGAGGAAATTAACATATTCTGGAAAATATCTGAGAGGACCTGCTTGAACATATCAAGGATGCTGAATAAAAGATGTAAAAGAAAAGATAGTAATTATAATATACAGGATATGGATTAGAATGAAGCAACTGCTAGTGAGACACAGATAAAGCTAAGACATGCTCTCAAATGGAAAACTCTAGGTCCAGCTTTCGCTTAAGGGCATTAACATATGTGCACCATGATTTAGCCTTGAGTAAAGGCACACCCTGGCATGACACCAGCCTGGTTAACAACTGAGCATCCATACACATTCTTAAAAGTGAACCTGCAAGTCAACTCAAGAACTATCAACCACTAATGTCTACTTCAGACAGAGTATATGATCATCTAGATAAAACAATCAACCGTTGCATCAGAACACAGAAGGAATAAAGGAGATTAAAATGGAACAAAGGATGATCTTTTACTAAACAATGCCATAATCAAGACCTGCAAAAGTAATGGGCATCTCAGTGTGGCATGTAAAGATTACAATAATAATTATAATAATTATTAGCGGGTCTATGTAGTTCTTCGAACGCTTAAAATTTAGAACGTTACATGGTCAAGACAAAACGTTCAAAATTTCAAGTGTTCGAAGAATGACTTTCAATGGTGCCGTATGGTGCAGATAGGAGAATTTCCCTTTTCTGCACTGAACTGCAGTCTTGGAGTTGGTATATTTAAGTAGGGTGTGTGTGTGGGGCACAGCCACCCATGTGGGGGGTGCAAGGGGGCTTGCCCCCCTGCTAACACTACTAAGGTGTGGTTTTTTTTGTTTCATTTTTTTTTAATATCCGAACATCCAAATGTCGAACAGTTGGTCTCGACCATGTAACGTTCGACATTTTGGATGTTCGAATATTTAGCATAGACCCTTATTAGCAGTATTTTGCACTTCTGAATTATTACAAATGTATAAGATGCATGCATACTGATAAACTATATTATAATTACTGTAAAACGGTGGCAAACCACTTTGGAATTAAACCACAAATAGGAAAAGTTACTACTGTGAGTGGCTCTGTCACCACTACTGTTTTGGCTTGCACTCAATCCATTAAACTTTTTTATTTAAACAGTCTAGTCTATGGCTTCAGTCTGACTCCATGAAAAACATTCTGTCAAAGGACTGCTCATCTTTTTTTTTTTGCATGATCTAAAACTATATAACTAATCTGACAAATGACTCAAAGTACAGCTCTGAGTCATCAAAGCCTTTTCAGATGATAGAAGAATGTCATTTGGTCTCAACAAATGTGCGAAAGCAACATTTGGAGCAGGAAAGCTGAGGCATCAAAAATATATAACTTGGGGAGGAATGTTTTATTCATATACCCTTCTTGTTCCAATTCTTTTACATCTGGGAATAGATGAAAGGATAGCAATAAGGCAAGAACAAAGCTCAGTAAGGAATATTTTAAAGACTGAAACTAATACTGAAAACTGCTTTGACATTTAGGAATCAAGTTCAACATATAACTAAACTTGTAATTTCTTGTCTAATCTACAGTTTTGGTGTAATCAAATGGATCAAAAAAAAGTTGAATGAGCTTGATAGAAAAACAAGAAAACTGCTTAATGCCCATCAAGTGGTATACAAGAGAGAGTGCTTGCCAAGATTTTATATCCCTCAGTCTAAAGGAGGCATGTGTCCCCTTGAAATTGACTATATACATAGACTGGTGATTATGCGACTATATACATATTTATTGTATTCCCTCTGAGCTCTCAAATTATGAAAAAAAAGACTGAAAACAAAAGTGATCAGTAAATTTCAAACATGGTTGTTGTCCTTTAAAGTTTATTTTTTTAAAGGACAGAATATTTCCTGTGATTGAAACTCTGGTGTTTATTGTAAATAGATATTTAGTGTATTCATGTTCTTTTACTGAGACTGAGTCTTTCGGCTTTTCCCGGTTAGTGGTTGCCACAGCGGAACTCCGGTCCGCTAATGATTGGCAGTGGATTTTTACGTGCCGAGTTGCCAGCCCTGATGCACAACCTTCAACGAAGGCATGCCCATTCACGCATGTCTCCACACAAAAGATGCTCTAGCTGAGAATCAAACAGGACAACGTCTTACTGTGAGGCGACAATGCTACCGCAGCACCACCACCGCAGTATTCATGTTCTTTTACTATTTATTAAATATATTTAAACATTTCATTATGGCTGGTCTTTTAAGAATATTTTAACCTTTGAGAGTACTTATATTTATTTAGTGACACTGGCCATTCCTAAAAAGTCTAGCTGCATCGGTCAAACACTACCATTTGTATTAGCATTAATTTTACTCAGTATAACTGGGTACCCTTATAAGAGCCTTGGAGTAGCTGACTTTAGAGTGTTCTAGTGGCAGTATCTTATAGTATGGCCAAAAGGCAATAGCTGGTAAATTTGTTCCAGCCTTTCCCAAGTGTGTGTGTGTGTGTGTGTGTGTGTGTGTGTGTGTGTGTGTGCGTGAAAAACAAATCTCAAAGACTGTGTGTGTCAGCTGTTTGGAGCAGGGACACAGAACAATGGTTTCACAGGAGGGTGATAGAGAACTTGGCTTGGAACACTCGGCTGAGGACTCAACTCTACAGCTGTGTCAGTGGGGATTCTTATTTAGGGCCTGGATAGAGAGAGGAAACCTAGTCCCAGGACAGGAGTGTTTTCCCTGTGTGCTCTTAAGGGAAATGAGGCTTGGTGCAGAGAGCTGCATCTGAAAATACCTTCTGTATCTATTTCTTTTACAAGTGAATGCCCTTCACTGTTGTCTGTGGTGAAGACTGAGACTCCTTGATTACTGGCCCAGAGAAGGAATATCACACATTATAACATACAGGTAGCGGAGATGCTTTGGAAACAGGAACCACAAAGGATTAATAAAATGTAGTAGTAATGATCACATTACATCATTCTATACCAACAGCAAAGAAAGTAGAAGCAAGGAAACCAAATATTGTAATTCAAGAGAAAAAGACAAAAGCAGCATTTATTAGCATTCAGTGACTGATGCATCTTACAAACTGAAACAAAGTCATAAAATATCAAGAAATGCAAAAAGAAACTAAAGCAATATGAAACAAGGATACTCATATAGTTACAGTGGTATCAGGAGCAACTGAGCTAATAAAAAGAATTCCCAAGCTTATTTAAAGATGCTAACAATACAATTAACCCAAGATGAAATACAAAAAGAGGCCATTTTGGAAATATTGTGAGTAGTGAGAAGAGCACTCTCAAAAAACATCAAAAATTGAAACAAAACTCACTTCTTGAAATTTAATTATGCCATGAATTAGGAATGCTGTCCATTCCTGTCAATCTATTAAAAAAAACTTAAATACATAAAGTAATAAAATGTTAAGCAGTACTTTATTTGACTGAGTAATCTTTCCTGGGGTGTGTGTTGGCAATGGGGAATATAATGTCAATGAAGGAAATGTATATGTCAAGACAAAACCTCTAGTACTTGAAATTATGGACTATCATAATAAAAACAACTAACAAAAAGATAAAAAAAATAAGTATTTTTGGAGAGATAAGCTTCCCCTGCCCCTGTATCCATCAGACCACCACCCACAACATTAAATATATCAACTCTGAGGTAGCTTAACCTCTGGGGCAAGAGAAAATTCCATTATGGTCAATATTAGTATACAACCAAAGTTTGAGATAAGTGCATTTATGCATATGTGTTTTATTAATCTGTGACCTAACACACACACACACACACACACACACACACACACACACACACACACACACACACACACACACAATAACAGAGAGATGAAAAAAGCATATGGTCCTGAAAATGTCATCTGCATTTTTCTAGCTTTTCTCTCCAGACGACTGTGGCTCTGTGGTCTATGTTAAATGCAGGCAAGGTCAATTTCTTAGTCACATCCTCTGACATAACGCAGTACTGACATGTGGCACTCCTGAGGTCACCCTCCAAGTCCTTCCTCTCAGTGATTCCCTTAACAACTTCATAAGCTTCTTTACTTCTTGAGATGATGTTTGCCAGCTATACTTGGAGAAATAGGGTTGTGGGTGTGTAACATAAGCCAGCACAGCTAGCTGAAATTTTGTAAATTATTATATGTCATTTGTATATCACACTGATTTGTACAGATGCTTGTGTTAAAAATGTGCCAACAGTGTGCCATGCTGGACAGAAAAAGAAATATACATGCATTATTGTAACTGTTTAAATGTATATGTTTTAACAGAGGATGCTAGAAGAGAAGAGGTTAATCTCAATCTACCTAACTTTGAAAATATTCTGAAAATAAATTACAGGGCTAGGCCATAATGATGTTCTCTCACAGTTTTGAATGAAGCCAGAGATGCAATGTCCATATGAAGCATGGTTTGTTAGTCTCCGTAGGAAGAGCAGGGGTGTTAAAATTGTTTTACAGCTTCCAAATGCTACAAATAACTTTAACAGAGCTCAAGATATGAATTGTAACTCATATGTGCTAAATCCTGGCAGCTTCAAGTGATGGGGGTAGTGTGGAGAAAAAGAGTCAGATGACCTGATGAGATGTCATTTTGTAACCAACTCTGAAAAATATTTAGATATTACAGAGAGAGAAATCTATCAGTGACTTAGCAGTCGGCTTTTGTAACCTGACAAGGAATTCCTCACCTACTTCATCTTGCCTTGCTCTAGTAAGTGAACCAGGGAATAGTAATTCTTTAGATCAGCCAGGAAAATATAGTGATATTAGTTAAGTATTATTTTTCTGTATCTGTGTGAATCTATTCATCCGTGTTATTTTATTATTTCCTATGATTAAAACAATGATTATTGTAAAAGAGATATTCCATATTTTCATGTTCTTTCATTAATTATTATTAAATATATTTAAACTTTTAATTGTTGCTGGTCTTTTAGAGAATATTTTAACTGTTGGAGTACTAGACCTATTTGGTGACATGCTGTGGCCACTCCTGATACCTTACTGCATTGGCCAAACACTATAATTTGTACTAATATTAATTTAACTCTGTATAATTGAGCACCCTTGTAAGACCCTTAGAGTAGCTGGCTTTGGAGTGTCAGGTGGCAGAACCTACCTTATACTCTGGGCAGAAGGGTCATAGGTTCATAGGTAGGTACTAGGCTATCAGCCCAAGGGCCTAAGTAAGCCTAGCCAACAAGGTTCCCTGGTGTATGCCACCCAAGAAAGTTAATTTCCTGTACCCCTGTCGAGCAGAGCCACAGAAGTGATCCCTGGGGTGTATTTCTCATTTCCCATCCACTCATCAAGATTTTTCTTGAAGAGTTCTAATGAGGAACTTTGCTTGACATAGATGGGTAGCTTGTTCCAGAGTATAGTAAGTCTCTGGGATAAGAATCTATCCCTCCAGCATGTCCTGTTTATTGTGGTGACAAGGTTTAGGTCCCTAGAATGTGTGATTGGGATTTCTTAAGGTGTAGCATGTCCAACAGCTCTGGGTTTAACATAGCTTTATATGTTAGGCAGAGATCTCCTCGGAGTAGGCGATATGCTACAGAGTAAAGCTGTAGCTTTTTGAGATGATCAGTGTAGGGCATCTGTCTGAGGCCAGTAATCCTCTTTATGAGGTACCTCTGTGGCCTTTCCAGCTGCTGCAGATGTCTTGTGAGGTACATTACAAAAGGGGCATTGTACTCTACAATGGGTCTAATGAGTGCCAAGTAGAGGGGAACAATGACCTCTTTTTTCCTAGATGAGAACCCTTTTGTGATAAGGTGTCATATAGAAGGATTTCCTGACTACTGTGGCAATGTGATTATCAAAGGAGAGACTACTGTCCACCTGGGAACCAAGGTCGCTTATTACACATTCGTCATTAAGTAGACTGCCATTTATGTGGTAGTTCGTGGGTACAGAGTTTTTACCAAAGGGGATAACAATGCACTTTTTGACATTGAGCTTGAGGCCATGCCTCTGACACCAGGCATCTGTCTCTGTGAGGCCCTTCTGTAGGATGTCCACATAATTTGGGGGCTCTACTATGGCTCTTAGTTTGCCATCATCTGCGAACTTCATTAGCCAGAGGCCTTCTGTGTTAGTCTGTACTTCAGAGAAGTAGATACCAAAGAGGAGAGGTCCCAGGACTGAACCCTGTGGTACTCCACTTGTCACTGGTTTTAAGTCAGATTTGGAGTCTGCAACTTTAACAGTGTGGGTTCTGTCAGTGAGCCAGTTGGCAACCCATCTTGTGACATAGGGATTTATACCTAGTTTAGTGAGTTTAGCTATAATTCCAGAATGGGGGATGGTGTCAAAAGCCTTGACGTGGTCAAGATAGGCTGTGTGAGCCATCTTATCCTCTTCTACGGCTTTGGTAACTGCCTCAAAGAAGTTGATTAGGTTCAGAAGGCATGATCTGCCTTTCACAAACCTGAACTGGGTGGGGTCTAGAGTTTGGAGGTTACCAATGTCTTTGTTTATGAGTTCCATAATGATATGTTCCATGGCCTTGCAGACCAGGCTCATCAGGCTAATAGGGCGATAGTTCCCAGGATCAGTGGTGGCTCCCCCTTTGTGAAGTGGGATAGCTGTTGCTGTGTACCATTCAGTGGGCACAAAGCCTGATGTGAGACTATTATTGAACATGGTTCTCAGGTGGGGAGCCAGTTCATTCTGAAGTTTGTGTAAAATGCAGCCTGGGATGTTGTCCGGTCCCATGGATGCTGTGTTTTTGGTTTTAGAGAGTGCAGCTTTTACCTTTTTAGATGTGATTACAGGTACTCTGCATCCTTCCTGTATAGATATGGGCCCTTTAGGGGGTGAGAGGGGGGTAAAGTTAGCACTGAACCTATCTGCCAGGATGTTGGCAATATCAGTTGGTTCTGTAATTTTCATGCTGCTGTGCTGTAACTCAGAGCAGATCTGGGTGTTGCCATTAAGATTCTTGATATAGCTATAGAATGTTTTGTGGTTGACCTTAGAACCGGTGGCAATTTTTTTTTTTTAGCTAGCTTTGGAGGATCTTATAAGGGATCTCAGCTTCTTACTGAGGCTGACCAGGAAGCTCCTCCACTCATGGGATTTTACTCTCTTTTGCAACAGTTTCTTCCTTCTGTTGTAGAGTTTGTTTACAGCAGGGGACCACCAGATTGGCTTCCTTTTTTGGAGGATAGTGTCTTGGTTCTGTTTGGGATAGCACGATCCATGCACTCGTCTAAGTGCTTATAGAGTGCATTTGTGTAGGATTCAGCAGTTGTGACTGTATTGTCCATCTGCATGTGTGTCGTGAAGTTTGCCAGTTCTGTCTTAAGAAGCATGAAGCTGGCTTTGGAGAAATATTTTACCATTGTTTCCTTAATGGTGGATGGGGGTAGGATGCGGATATCTAGGGTGATTAGCTATGAGGAGTTGATTTTAGGTGTGGAACACCGGTCACTCATGTTGGTAATGACTAGGTCTAGGATACTGTTGCCCCTGGTGGGGGTGTGGATAAGTTGATTCAGGGCATTGGAATGTATGAATTCCACAAAGTGTTGAGTGAAGGAGTTGGTACATGAGTAGTTTTCCCAATTAATGGTGGGGTAGTTGAAATCGCCTATTAGGGTGTTTGGTTGAACCCTAATATTTTCCAGTACATCAAGAAAAGAGGAGTGGGAATCTTGGGGCATGGTGGGGGATCTGTAGCAAGCTACAATTTGGATTGCAGTTTTTCCCAGAGTTAGTTGCATTTGGATAACCTCTGATGCATTATGCTGCGCAACTAGCCTGGAGATGTGGATATCCTTAATGAATATGAACACACCTCCGCATATGATGTTCTGATCCAGGTTAGATGGTCAAAAAGTGTGGTATGAGTTATAGTTGAAAGGCTTCAAGGACACCATATTGTTTAAACCTGGGGCAATTTGTTTAATGACACGAAGGTTTCAGAACAAAAATGGATTATGTTGTTTAATGCAGATGAACCACCAGGTTTAAACAATACAATATGGTGTTCTTGAAACCTTTCTTAAAAGCCCATCCACTTCGACAATGACTGTCAGGATTTTAGAATTTTAATATATAATTTTAGTTACTGTAATCTTTGTTCTGTCATTATGACACACTAAGTTATTTATATATTCCTTATGTATAAATTTTTTATCTACATATGCACATGTATATTTATTTTTATATACGTATATATATATATATATATATATATATATATATATATATATATATATATATATATATACACACACACACACACACACACACACACACACACACAGATATCTCTGTGCACTAACATGCCTTTTCATATATATATATATATATATATATATATATATATATATATATATATATATATATATATATATATTTTACATGGTATTAGTGTACTATTTGTTTGTATCTGTTATAGTTAACGTTTTAATATCGTTGCACAGTAGAACATGGTTTTAGCAATTTTAATATATTATGATTAACCATGAATCATATATATAATTGTATCAATATTTTTGAACCAGATTTATGCATATTTAAGATATATTAGAATGAACCATTTTCATGTACTTGTTTTTTAACATTGTATCTTTAAGACTTAATTGATAGCATGTGCTTTTACTATATAAGGAATAAAGTGTTTTTGTGAGTTGTCTGATGAAGGTACATCCCTGAAAGCACTTATCTGTGTTTTACAATAAACTTCCTAGCTGTGGCACAGTTGGTATCTGTTTGCTACTTCAACTATATTTATTTTACACCAGCTGTTTTATTAGTTGGTAGAGGATTGTTGTATTAAGTGGTATGAGTTATAGCCTGGTAATGCAGGGGTGCTCTCTAGAGCCTTAAACCAGGCCTCAGTCACTGCACAGATATCGATGTTCTCCATTTTAAGGAGTGCCTCGAGTGAGTGAGTGCATTTTGAGATTTAGACTTCTAACATTGAGTAGCATTACCCTCAGTTTTTGCTTGTCTGTTCCTGTTGTGGTGGTGAATTTCTCATTTTAACCGTGCCTAAAAAAGGCACTATAGGGGCGGCAAGAGCCTTAGCCAGTATCTGGAATCCCAGGGGTGACAGGTGCAGGCCATCTCTGGCAAAGCATCATGGTCTGTCGACCATGTCGTCCCAGGCAGAGAGAGACTGGATCCCCTTAGAATGACACCAGAAGCTTAGCCAATTGTTGAAGTAAATCTTGAAGTAAATCATTTTGTCCTTGTACTGCGGTATCATTCTGGGTGATGGCAGGATGTTACTCAAGGCTAGGGTCATACCTGCCTGGGCTACAAGATTGGAGATCTCTTCCATGTCTCTTTTCATGTAGTACAGGGAAGTACGTCTTAGGTCGTTCACACCAACATGGACAAAGAGAGAGTCATATTTGTACTTGTACTCATAGCTAGCAAATCTGTGCCAGCCTTTCCCAGGAGTCAGTGTGTGTGCATGTGAAAATCAAATCTCAAGGACTGTGTGTGTCAGCTGTTTGGAGCAGGGACACAAAACATTGTTTTCACAGAGAGGGTGCTGGAGGACTTGGCTTGGACACTCATCTGAGGACTCCGCTCTATAGCTGTGCCAGTGGGCAGTCTTACTGGGGACATGGAAGGAGACAGAGAGAGAAATCTAGACCCTGGACTGAGTGTGTTCCCTGTGTGCTCTTAAGGGAACATGTGCTTGATTCAGAGAGCTGCATCTGGAAATACTGAGTGTATCAATTTTTTTTCCAAGTGAACTTCCCTCTCCAGTGTTAGTGGTGAGGATTCAGGCTCCTTGATTACTGGCCCAGAGTGGGGACATCACACTTCTCATAATCTCTTTAGCTTGCTGAGTAGTCTTTGAAGTGATATGTGCCATGGCAGTAATGAAGTTCAGTTAGATGACATCAACCAGCATTCCCTTTTCTAGCTCTATTGTTATCCAGTTGCAGAACAGCATATATGAATGGCAGGTTTTCACAACAATGCCATGCTGATCTGGGTCCTGAAGATGAACATACATTAAAATGACTACAGCTTTTATCTCAGTATGATCTCCCTCACCTTCTCTGTAAATGACATACGGCTAAATGGCCAGTAGCTGCATGGACAGGTCCTGCTGAATCTCTTGGACAACAGAAACACTAAAGCTGTTTTTTTCACTCATCTGGTACTTCCCTGCTGGCCAGAGATCTACTAAAAATTTTGGTGACTGTTTCTACAAGAACACTTACTAGGTTTGAATCTACACAGCTTACAAACAATAAAAGCACACTTACTTTATAGTAACAAGTATTAATAGGAAAACAGATTATGTCAAAACCCAGTCTATAATAAAACTGAAATAAAAACAACAGCATTAAAATCAATAGTCCCAGAATCAAAAACAAAAACGAACAAAAAAACACCCTTTACTGTCAGTATCTAAGCCCTTGAGAAAAGCACCTGAAGAAGCCACAGCTGTAGTAGAATGAGCCTTAACTGAAGAAGGAAGGCTATTGCTATGAAAAATGTAACAAAGGAAATAGCCTTAGACATTCAAGAAGATACATTTACTTGGCTACAAGTCCCAAAGATCTTGGATGAAAAAGACAAACAAATAACTGATCAGATTTTCTAATAGCCTTAGTCTTATCCAAATAAACCCTGAGTTGCATGTGCACATCCAAAGTATGTAGCACCCTTTCACTGTCAGATTGCAGACAAGAAAAAAGTAAGTAAATTAATAGGCTGATTCAGTGATAGCTTATTGACAACCTTAGGCATAAAAAAGGTTAGTGCACAAGGACACCTTATCCTCACGAAAGACCAAAAAAGGAGAACAAGCCATAGGGGCCTGCAACTCTGACACCCATCTGGCAGAAGTAAGACTAAAAAAAGAATAGTCTTCCAGAAACAATGTAGCAAGGAAACCAAAGCAGCAGGCTCAAAAGAATCCTGATTCAACTTCTCCAAAGATCCCAGGGAGGAGGAACAAGCTTTCAGGGAGGACTAATATTAAGGATGTCTTTAAGAAATTGTGCAAACAAACAGAGACAGCTGATAAGTGGGGCTTAATAGAAGTATATGCCAAACCAGCATTGAGCAACTCACACAAATAAGAGAGAACCAATAGAACATTCACAGTGAGTGAGTCCAGGTTACGAGAGAGACACCAAACAGAAAACCTCTTCAATTTGGATAAGTGGGATTTCCTAATAGTAGGTTTCCAGGCCTCCTGCAAGACTTACAGCATGTCCTCGGAAAAAATTTGTATGTGAGGAATCAAAATTCTATTGCCCACAGCATCAGTTGAAGCATGGACAGGTGGGGATAGATGAGAGTTCCCTTGTCTTGTGTGATTAGATCCACCCTGTGAGGTAACTTGTGATGATTGCCCCGCCTAGATTCTGAAGTAGAGGGAACCAGTGCTGTTGTGGCCAAAACGGAGTCACCAACACGATTTTGGGAGCATCCTGTTGAATCTTGAACAGGGCTTTCAGAGTGAGAGGAAGTGGAGAGAATGCATAAAGGAACATCCTCTTCCAAGAAAATGAGAGGACATCCACCTTTCACAACAGTGGACCTCAGACTCTGGCACAAAACAGAGGAAGTTGTCTGTTCAGAAGGGAGGCAAAAAAATCCACTTGAGGAGTACCCCCACTGGTGGATAATGTCCAAAAACACATCCATGTGAAGCATCCATTCATAGGACTGAGTTTAGAACCTGCTCAAAGTATCTGCAACAATGTTTTGACTGGAAAGGATGTAAACTGCCTGAAGAGTCACTTGATACTTGACAACAAGATCCCATACCAGAAATGCCAACCGACAAAGAAGATCCATACCAGAAGTGCCAACTGGCAAAGAAGATAAGATCTCGCTCCTCCCTGTTTTTTGATATACCACATCACTGTGGTATTGTCTGTGAAGACCTTAAGAGGCTCTGGAGAAAAAAAGAGGATGAAAGGCCTGAAGAGCCAGCAGAAGAGCACTCATCTCTTTGACAGTGATGTGCTCCTTCTACTGACTAGGCAACCACACCCCCTGTACTTTTAGGGAGCCAAATGTCACCCACCATCCCATGTCTGAAGCATCCTGAGAGGGAAGAGGGGGATGAAAAGGGATCCCAAAATTCAGACACAACTGCTGAATCCACCAGTGAAGTTCCTGTCTGAGACAAGGAAGAGGAGGAACTACAAAAGTCTAGAGGATGTGCATGGTGGATCCAAACCAACTTCAGAAACCACTGAACCTTTCTCATGTAAACTTTGGCCAGAAAGAGCATTGGAATGGTGAATGCCATGAAACCCAGAGCTCCCTGACAGTAATGGAAGCCAGAGGAAGAAATGTTTGAAAGAAAGAAATGATAGTTAAGGCCTTTGGAGGGGGCAGGAATGTAAGCATTTTGACCGTCTTAATACTGCAACCCAGAAAAACATGATCCTGAGGAGTCAGAGAAAATTATTTGAAATTTATAGTGAACCCCAGGCTCTGAAGATGATAAATGGCAAAATGAAATTTTGCAAAAGGTCTCTGGAAAGGACACCTGAATCAACAGGTCGTCTAAGTAAGGAAAATTTTGGATCCATTTAAACATGCAAAAAGCAGTCACAGGAAGAAGGCATTTGGTGAACACTCATGGGACAGTAGAAAGGCCAAATGGAAAGCAGAGAACTGAAAACAGCAGGAAGCAACAGAGAAATGCAACCACTTCATGAAAAGGGGATGGATTGGAATCTGGAGATAAGCATCTTTGAGATCCAGAGACACCATATAGGCCTGAGGGAGTGAGAGAGGAAACAAAATCTGAAGGGGCAACATCTGAAAGAAAGGCAATTTTAGAAAAGTGTTTAAATGAGAGAGGTCTAGAATAGATCTCCAAGTGCCCTCTTTTCTGGGCAGTAGAAATAGTCTGGAGTAGAACCCTTTCCCCATTTGGGACACAGGCACCTCTTAAATAGTACCTTGAGTCAAGAGATTTTGAAGAACCTCTAAGAAAAAGGGAAGTTGTTCCCAAGGAGACTGAGGAATACCCATAAAAGGAGGACAAGATTTCCACACCATGAAGTACCCGTGATGAATAATCGACAGAACCCAAGAATCCTGAGTCATCTGAAGCCAAACAGGAAGAGATAGAGAAAGGCAAAGAGAAAGAGGAGTGTGGCTGGGAAGAGATGGAGAGTCATACAGCACCTGGTTTGTCCAGAAAGGAAAGCTTCAGAGTACCTAAAAACTGAGAAGCCCATTTGCCACTCTTCCTACCTTTAGCAGAAGGGTAGGACTGCATAGGAACAAAGGCAGGTTTAGCGGGATAGTTTCTCTGAAATTTAGGGACAGAAGAAACAAACATGTTTAAGCTCCTGCAAGGCCTTACACTTATCCTGAAGGGACTTAAACAAACCAGCAGCAGCTTCCCAAAACTAAAGTTTATAATCCAAAGGAGCATCCATTAACTTAGCTTTAATATCACCAAGTAGAGGTTGAAGTCTAAGCCAAGAATACATCATCACTGAACCAAAAACAGCAGCCCTAGAAGAGGCATCTGTGTCATCATAATGACATTTAGTAGAATGATGAATGACTTGTGAGGAACTCTCAAGTAAGGAAGGAAAATAAATTTTATCATCAGAGTCTGGAAAATCAAAAATAAGTTGAGAGGCCTGAGAAAGAAGAGCCAACACATACCTAGACATATGGGTCTGATAATTAATAGCCCGAAGAGCTAGGTTAGCAGAAATGTATACCTTGTTACCCAACCTATCCATAATTCTGCTATCCAAGTCAGAAGGCAATAACTTGGGCGAAAGAAGCAATTGAGATGGATTATCAGAGGCTACAGACACGACAGAAGGATCAGCAGCAGGGCACTTACATAGGAAAGAAAAATCCTCAGGCACCCTATAAAACCTGTCAGGTTTCTTGGGAGCAGGGAGCAGAGAAACAGATGCATGAGAGGTATTGGATAAAGCATCCATCAAAGCAGCCAAAACAGAAGGAACAGCTGCAGGCTTAGGGCAGTCCAACTGCAGCAATTCATGCTACCTCTTATGGATATCAGAGACCTGAGCAAAATCCTATTTAAAAAAATTCATCATCCTAGAGTGTGTGAAAAGGAACATCTGGACTAATATATTCCTCCTCCTCTGACCCATAGTCTAAAGGAGAAGGAATTTGAGTAGAATCAGTCAGAAATTCATTATCCAAATCAGACTCATCCACAGAATATCCTGTTCTCTAGGCCTTTTAAGGGGAGTAGAAGACCAAGAAGGAGCAGGAAACAAAACCCCAAGAGTAGGCTTTAAGGACAGTAGAGCAGCAAATAGTCCCTGAGTGAAGGCCTGCCATTCACTTTGCAGATATCTAGGAGCAGAAGAAACATGTTTAATTTTTTGTTTCTTCTTTAAGGGAATCTCCCTCAATAAAGCTGAGGCGGCTCAGACCCAGGACAGCAATCGAGAACCATACTAGGAACGTCTTCCCCAGCCAAAAACTGAAGAACTCCCCCTAAGCCCCTCAGAAAAAAATCAGCCCTGGTTCCTCCTGAACGTCCAAGACAGATGCCTGCAAAGCCTCTTCAGATGGCTGCCAGCAAGACCTCACCAGCCTCTGACACAGTCACAGTAGAGAAATCCAACAAAACAGCTGGCCGAGCCTCTGGGTTTTAATAATTTAAAGAGAAACTTCCGGCAGAGGCTGGACAGCAGAAGATTCCAGTCTTACCTTCTTCACCTTATTCTTCTTTAACAGCTGACTATCTGGTCAGGAGATTACTTCCATTGTATCTTTAGTAAGAAGCTTAAGACACTTGTTCTCAAGATATAAGAAAAGGGAAGAAAGTCTACGAACTCTATCAACGAATGCCTGACAAACAGAACAAGATGCATGTTCATGAGAAGCTCTTAGACAAAAAAGACACTTATTGTGGCAGTCTTTATGGGGAATCTGTCTCCCACACTGGCATTTATCCTTCCTGGATGACATTAACCCAAAGGAGTACAAAAAAAGTAAGAAATAAAATCCCCAGTGGGGAACTTATCTGCAACTGCAAAATAGGTCAGCAAACAGATGTAGGTAGTCACTGGAGAACTAAAATGCATTCACCTAGCAGAAAACAGATGCAGGTAAACAGACCAATGGTAAAAAGATATGTTTAGACTGGTGGCAAAGAAACCCTGATTATGGCAGAGATGAACATCTTACTACTCAAGGAGCATTTGGGTGATGTTGAGCATACCTTTTAAAAGCAACAAGTAGTCTTTGGTAGACTGGTGAGACGTTCTGGCTTACATGGCAGGGAATCTCATCTGTTAAGAATGCTGCCGCAGTGAATGTAAGGGCATTAGATGATAATTCAGGAACATACTTACACAGAGTACCAGACATCTGCAGTCTGGATTACAGTTAATTATAGAAATATGGAAGCCAGATTGTAAAAGGAATGATGGCCTGAAGACTCCAAACTTACCCATGGACTTAACAGAGGTGCTTCCTTTAGCAAACTGAAGTGTCAAGCGTGGGGATAGGGGAACATCAACCCTGTAAGACAGGGAGGACTGTAGTCATGCAGGGCTGTATAAGAAAAAGCCCAAATACTGAATATTTAATAATAGTCATTCAGTGCAATGTCAGCTGAACAGGGATGATGAGATCACAGTGTGACACACCAGTTAATACAATGTTTGCAGTATATTGCAACAGCTGTGTGTGACAATGTTAAATGTCAGACAGCTTTAGTAATGACAGCTGTAGTTGTCAAGCCATAAAGATATCACAACATGTATTGTTGTGTCCAGGTCAGACAAGGGAATCGGGTAATTAATTGTGATATTCCTGAAATGAAGTATGAACATTTCACAACAGCCAGCACTGGTTCATCAGGGTCAAGTTGGTACCTAGGAGCACTTAAAGACACGCATGTAAGATATTTATAAAACAATAATGAGAATGTTAGGGCACCTGAGATGGACAGACCAGAATAGTGTAGGTGCACAGCATTGGCCTTAGCCAGGTTCAGCTTCAGATAATCTGAAAAATCCAAGATTACCTTGCAAACAAACACACACAACATTTTACAAGAAAGGGTTAGTAGTACCACTCTAGTGTCAATATACCCTTGTCTGTCTTTACTGTAATGTTGGCTGCAGCTAGACCACTCAAACACACAAAGGACATAATTACTGTCTACCAATAAAATATGCCTGGCATAGCATCGTGAACAGTAAAACCTCAATGGGCAAAGGCCTTTCACTGATTTTACATCAGTTTAATACATACAACCATCAGCTAATAAACAGACCATAAGCTACTAAATAAACCACTGGTCAAAGTTATTCAGATCTGTGTAATAAAATTAAGAAATGTATTCTCTGTAAAATTAAACAATAAAATAGCTTTACCCTTGCACAAAGAAAAACTAAATAAAATTTATACAGCCAGATGGTGTAAAGAAGAAGTCTAGCTGTCAGCTTATCTGGTTGTTTCACTGCGAGTATAATGGATTTTCTCTACCTCCAACGTGCAGTTCATAACAACAGTTGCACCACTTCTCATGTGATGGACCATCCAGTATAATCTCTGTCCCAGAATGTAATCCATTTGCACAAACTTCAGTAGCAAAACAGTAACTAAAACTGACCAATACTTAACTTTCAGCTTATAAGAGTTCCAAGTAGTATTTCTTATTTTTCTTCAATGTGAATGAAAGGCTTCCCATTTCTGCAGTCATATACTTTGGGGGAGTCCAAACAAGGAAAGCATTATCTTGAGCTAAAGTAGCATTTCACATTTTTAATGGGAATGATTACATTTACATTAGCTTAATGCAGGTTTTTGTACATTTTGTTGAAACAAAATTGGAAACTTTGCTTAGCCGGTCACATTTCTTCTTTGAAAAGAATTACATTGCTTTAGCCTAGTACCATTTCTCTATACACTCATACAGATAAGGACACTGTGATGATAAAAAAGGAGAGAACATAAATCTGGCCTGCCCATTCTTCGTACAAGAAGTATGCCATTTTACTAAACAGAATCAATGATTTGTGTTTGACAAATGACAAGTCAATAAACGAGTTAAAGGTGAGCTTAATGCAAGGAAAAACAACAGTCATACAATACTGGTAGTTAGATGCTTTCCCGTTAAGTTACCATATGACTGCTAGTCAAAACATGCTGCCTATGAGAGTATTTTTCAAACATATTTTGCTGAGTACAGTTTCCCCTAATTACTTGTAAGTTCAGTCTATGGACTAAACTGTAGTAACAAGGAAAAAAAGTGGAATGTAAAAATGCACTTTAAAGCCAATTTCTCTGTCTAAATCATAACAATCCAGGAGTTATTGTAATGTATATAATTATGTTTACTACTAAAATCTTGAGCATTACTGCTCTTAGCTGCAATATCCCAGAGTGAATGCAGTGAAGGACCACAACATCAGGTCCCACAATGGCAATCAAAATCAAAAAAGAACCTTATCTAAAGGTGCAGACCCAGGAACAGATTCTACTATGGGACCTGCAGGGCAAAGGGGGCAAATCTATCAGGTCAATGCTCTGGGACCCAATGTTGCTATCCTTTGCTCTTTTGATGTGATCATCTCATGATACTTGAACTCAGTAATACATAACACAAAAACTGCAATAGTAATACAGTAATGGTGTATGTGTGTGTACACACATGCACCATTACTGTATTGCTATTACGCACACACACACACACACACACACACACACACATATATATATATATATATATATATATATATATATATATATATATATATATATATATATGTATAGATATAGATAGATATATATATATGGGTCTACTTCATTTGATCGAAAGACCATTTGACCTAAACCCATTTGATCGAAAGCTCATTTGATCGAAAACCAATATTCAAGGCAGATAACAGGGATTTGTCCCCCTCCCCAATGCCGTGCAACCCTGGAGTGGGTATATATAGTTGGGGGGTGTGGGCTGCAAAGCCCCCCACTCAGTTTCTTTTAAAAGAAGAAAATAAAACAAAAACTACAGATTTTAAATGAAAATAGGTGCCCCCCACACCCCTCCTAACTATATATACCAACTCCAGGGTCACAGGACACTGGGGAGGGGGACAAATCCCAGTTTTCTGCCTTGAATACTGGTTTTCGATCAAATGGGTTTAGGTCAAATGGTCTTTCGATCAAATGAAGTAGACCCATATATATATATATATATATTTACATACATATATCTGACAATCTACATGCATATATGTCCATCTGTGTGTGTGTGCGTTTGTGCATGCATGTGTGCATATGTATAAATATGTATATGTATATACACACACACACACATATATATATATATATATATATATATATATATATATATAAATACACACGCACACACACACACACACACACACACACATATATATATATATATATATATATATATATATATATATATATATATATATATATATATACTTCACAATGCCAAAATTTCAGAATGCCAACAACCATATGGCCGACACCATACTGCCATATTGCTCAGACACAGCTCCACGTGGTCCTGTTGAGTCTTCCTGGCTACAGAGAACTGAAAAAAAGCGACTGCTTTCCTGATTAAGTATCCTGCTGTTTTTTATATTTGTTTTACCTTCTACTGCTTACCTAGAGCAAGCTTTAACTGTTTTCATAGTTATTTACTGCAATTTTTCTATCTGCACTTAAAAGTACATTTTAGTCTAAATTAGTCTAATTCAAGTCGAAAAGTGTTTGTTTGCTGTTTAATTTAATTGTTTGGCTGCCCACTAAAGTGTGCTAGCCTGTACTACTGACTTATTGCCTTTTCTGCATTTCTGTGTGTTTCTATTTAAAATAAAAAAAAAAAAATATTCCTTGTTTTCCTGCCTCTCCTAAACTAGTTAGACCAGTTTACAGGCCTTGCTGTATCCTGGGCTGTGTTGTAGTTCCTGTGTTGTCCATTGCCTTACTTGGATAGAAGGAAGTTTCTTAGCTCACCAGTGGGAGTGGGGAGCCTTGAATAGCCTACCTGTCCTTGAGGGAAGTGACCTCAGCACAAGAAGCTGTAGTAATTGGTCATTTTGGACCATTTCTAGCTCTTTTGAAGTTCCCTGGTTAAAATCTGCTTGTGGCATTTTTTTGAAGCCATATTGCTCAGACACAGCTCCATGTGGTCCTGTTGAGTCTTCCTGGCTACAGAGAACTGAAAAAAGCGACTGCTTTCCTGATTAAGTATCCTTCTGTTTTTTATATTTGTTTTACCTTACTGCTTACCTAGAGCAAGCTTTAACTGTTTTCATAGTTATTTACTGCATTTTTATTATCTGCACTTAAAAGTACATTTTAGTCGAAATTAGTCTAATTCAAGTCGAAAAGTGTTTGTTTGCTGTTTAATTTAATTGTTTGGCTGCCCAATAAAGTGTGCTGGCCTGTACTACTGACTTATTGCCTTTTCTGTATTTAGCGCGGAGTTGCCACTAGAGCACCATCGGGCAGCGCCGGTTAAACTATTTCTGGCTCCGTAAAGTCTGCTCTTCATTTTTTTCCCTTAGAACTGCTCTACTTGTAATCTAAACAGTCTATTCTCTATCTGTAAAGCTCAGCACTTGTTCCTAAAGCATTTTTTAGTCAGGTAAAGCACTTCTATATTATACAAAGTACTTCACTAGCTTAAAACCCCCCTGAGTACCCACTTCCCTATAGGTCCTTTCTGACTCGGTTACACAGCAAACTTTTTCATTTCTTCTAGCATGTCAAAGGGTCAGTTGCTAGCGTCCCCTCCTGCTCAGCTGGTGAATCTGGGAATATTGAGGCAATGTTACAATTGCCTCATGTACACAGACAGCCCTCTCCTCCTCCCACAAAACACAAATACATGCGAGATGCAACTATATAGCCAAACTGGAGGCTGAGTCTCTCAACTCATGACTGGCAAAACCAGACAGGAGGAGAAGGTAACCACACACACCATAAACCCAGTCTCACATAGAACTATCACAACTACAAATCAAACACATAAACACACAAAGACATACTCGGAGGCACTGATCAAAAATCTACCAAAACAGCAGAGGCCTCCAAAGCAGACACCCAAACAACTGCCACCTCATGACATAACACAAGCAACACATAGATCACAAAGTCAGTGTGCAAATCAGTCACAGCCCTTAAGGCCAAACACAATGCCAGACACACTTGTCATAGGTGACTCCATAGTCAGACACACTGACGTCCCACTCACCAGACTGAACAAGGAGAGGGTCACAGTAAGCTGCCTGTTGGGCGCTAGGAACCGCCACATAACACAAGCACTCAGGTCACTCCACAGCAAGTACAAGTATGACTCAGTCATTGTCCATGCCGGTGTGAATGACCTGAGACATACCTCCCTGACTATATGTAAAGAGACATAGAGGAGCTCTCAGATTATGTAGCCCAGGCTGGCATGACCCTGACCCTGAGCAGTATCCTACCTTCACCAAGAATGATGCCACAATACAGAGACAAAATGATCAGTTTTAATAATTGGCTTAGTTTCTGGTGTCATTCTAAGGATCCAATGTCTGTCTGCCTGGAATGACATGCTTGACAAGCCACGCTGCTCGCAAGTGGGACGGCTTGCACCTGTCACCCTGGGTTTCGGATATTGGCAAAGGCCTTGCCACCCCATAGTGCCTTTTTAGACAAGGCTCAAATTCTAAACCCACCACCCTAGAAAACAATAATGGAAAAAACTAAGGGTAATGCTGCTCAATGCAAGAAGTCTAAATCTCAAGATGCATGCCCTCAAGCCCTCCTCAGTATGGAGAACATCGATGTCTGTGCTGTGACTGAAACCTGGTTCAAGGCTCCTGAGAGCACCCCGCACTATCAGGTTTTACTCATATCATGCCCGGCCCCAAAACCCGGACCGCACTACAAAAGGAGGGGTGTATCCATATTCATCAAGGATACCCACACCTCCAGGCTGGTGGCAACTCACAAAGCATCAGAGACCATTCAGGTGCAATTAACCATAGGCAAAACTGCTCTACAGTTTGTAGCATGTTACAGGCCACCATCTCAAACTCAGGAACCCCACACAGCCTTCCTGAAGACACTGGACAGTATAAATGTCTCTCCAAACACCATCATACTGGGTGACTTCAACTACCCAAACATAGACTGGGAACATTACTCAAGCCCCAATACCCTAGCCCAAAGGTTCCTGGAGTTCATAAACTCAAATGCTATGGAACAACTTGTCACCATTCCCACAAGAGGTGAAAATATACTAGACCTGATCATCACAAACATGGGGACAAAATGCTGCACACCGGAAGTATATCCCTCATTGGTGAGATCAGACCATAAACTAATCTCACTGGAGATCCACATCCCGCCCCCACCCCAACAAAAAAGACCACAGTGAAGAACTCTCAAAAGCCAACTTCACACTTCTTAAGACTGGTGTGGTATCCTTCAAGGCCCCTGAGCCATTGGAAACCACAACCCACGCTGCTGAATCCTCTTACAAATGCTTTCTACGAGCACCTCCAGGATTGCATGGATCAAGCAATCCCAAACAAAATCAAGACCCTTTCCACCAAAGGCAAGCACCCAATCTGGTGGGACCCCAGCCATAAACAAACTTTACAACAAGAGGAGAAAGGTACTACAAGATAGAGCAAAATCTCTAAAAGGGAAGACATCTCTGATCAATACTAGTAAAAAACTACGATCACCATAAAATCATCCAAGGCCAACTTTGAGAGAAAATCGCCAAGGACTCAAGACAATCATAAGGTCTTCTTTATTATGTTAGAAATCTGGGTGGAAACCCCAGATATGCTCAGAATTAGTCCAAATGATACAAAATCACTGAACCCACAGACATTGCAAACATACTGGCAGACAGGTTCAGTGCAAATTTCTCCTCCCTCCCCCAAAAGGAGAAATATCTATCCCAGCAGAGTGTAGCCTCCCAATCATCTCAATGCCCAGGTGAGAGCTGCCTCTAAAAAAGAATAGTTAGGTGCACAGCATTGTTCATTGCAAACAAACACACACAACATTTTACAAGAAATGGTTAGTAGTACCGCTCTAGTGTCAATATACCCTTGTCTGTCTTTACTGTAATGTTGGCTGCAGCTAGAGCACTCAAACACACAAAGGACATAATTACTGTCTACCAATAAAATATGCCTGGCATAGCATCGTGAACAGTAAAACCTCAATGGGCAAAGGCCTTTCATTGATTTTACACCAGTTTAATGCATACAACCATTAGCTAATAAACAGACCATAAGCTATTAAATAAACCACTGGTCAAAGTTATTCAGCTCTGTGTAATAAAATTAAGAAATGTATTCTCTGTAAAATTAAACAATAAAATAGCTTTACCCTTGCACAAAGAAAAGCTAAATAAAATTTATACAGACAGATGGTGTAAAGAAGAAGTCTAGCTGTCAGCTTATCTGGTTGTTTCACTGTGAGTATACTCGATTTTCTCTACCTCCAACGTGCAGTTCATAACAGCAGTTGCACCACTTCTCATGTGATGGACCATCCAGTATAATCTCTGTCCCAGAATGTAGTCCATTTGCACAAACTTCAGTAGCAAAACAGTAACTAAAACTGACCAATACTTAACTTTCAGCTTATAAGAGTTCCAAGTAGTATTTCTCATTTTTCTTCAATGTGAATGAAAGGCTTCCCATTTCTGCAGTTATATACTTTGGGGGAGTCCAAACAAGGAAAGCATTATCTTGAGCTAAAGTAGCATTTCACATTTTTAATGGGAATGATTATATTCACATTAGCTTAATACAGGTTTTTGTACATTTTGTTGAAACAAAATTGGAAACTTTGCTTAGCCTGTCACATTTCTTCTTTGAAAAGAATTACATTGCTTTAGCCTAGTACCATTTCTCTATACACTCATACAGATAAGGGCACTGTGATGATAAAAAAGGAGAGAACATAAATCTGGCCTGCCCATTCTTCGTACAAGAAGTATGCCATTTTACTAAACAGAATCAATGATTTGTGTTTGACAAATGACAAGTCAATAAATGAGTTAAAGGTGAGCTTAATGCAAGGAAAAACAACAGTCATACAATATTGGTAGTTAGATGCTTTCCCGTTAAGTTACCATATGACTGCTAGTCAAAACATGCTGCCTATGAGAGTATTTTTCAAACATATTTTGCTGAGTACAGTTTCCCCTAATTACTTGTAAGTTCAGTATATGGACTAAACTGTAGTAACAGGGAAAAAAAGTGGAATGTAAAAATGCACTTTAAAGCCAATTTCTCTGTCTAAATCATAACAATCCAGGAGTTATTGTAATGTATATAATTATGTTTACTACTAAAATCTTGAGCATTACTGCTCTTAGCTGCAATATCCCAGAGTGAATGCAGTGAAGGACTACAACATCAGGTCCCACAATGGCAATCAAAATCAAAAAAGAACCTTATCTAAAGGTGCAGACCCAGGAACAGATTCTACTATGGGACCTGCAGGGCAAAGGGGGCAAATCTATCAGGTCAATGCTGTGGGACCCAATGTTGCTATCCTTTGCTCTTTTGATGTGATCATCTCATGATACTTGAACTCAGTAATACATAACACAAAAACTGCAATAGTAATACAGTAATGGTGTATGTGTGTGTACACACATGCACCATTACTGTATTGCTATTACACACACACACACACACACACACATATATATATATATATATATATATATATATATATATATATATATATATATATATATATATATATGTATAGATATAGATATAGATATATATATATGGGTCTACTTCATTTGATCGAAAGACCATTTGACCTAAACCCATTTGATTGAAAGCTCATTTGATCGAAAACCAATATTCAAGGCAGATAGCAGGGATTTGTCCTCCTCCCCAATGCCGTGCAACCCTGGAGTGGGCATATATAGTTGGGGGGGATGGGGTGCAAAGCCCCCCACTCAGTTTCCTTTAAAAAAAGAAAATAAAACAAAAACTACAGATTTTAAATGAAAATAGGTGGGGGGCTGTGCCCCCTACACCCCTCCTAACTATATATACCAAGTCCAGGGTCACACGACATTGGGGAGGGGGACAAATCCCAGTATTCTGCCTTGAATACTGGTTTTCGATCAAATGGGTTTAGGTCAAATGGTCTTTCGATTAAATGAAGTAGACCCATATATATATCTATCTATATATATATATATATATATATATATATATATATATATATATTTACATACATATATCTGACAATCTACATGCATATATGTCCATCTGTGTGTGTGTGTGCTTGTGCATGTGTGTATATGTATAAATATGTATATGTATATACACACACACACACACACACACACATATATATATATATATATATATATATATATATATATAAATACACACGCACACACACACATATATATAATATATATATATATATATATATATATATATATATATATATATATGTATATACATATATATATATATATATATACACTTCACAATGCCGAAATTTTAGAATGCCAACAACCATATGGCCGACACCATATGACCAACATCCGAAAACTCGACATTGTAAGTAGACCATATAAAAGGAAAATAAAATTTCCTTTGAACTGCAAGCAGGAGGGCTACGACCCCCTGCACCCCCCCCATGGAGGGCTCCACCCCCATAACTTTAATATACCAATTCCGAGATCGCACTATAGTGCAAGAATGGAAATCTTTCCATTCTGCACTATAGTGAGATGCCTGTTCCGCATTGTTGGCATTCCGAATGTCAATCATATGGTGTTGGCCATATGGTTGTCGGCATTCTGGAGTTTCAGCAATGTCAGGTAGACCCATATATATATATATATATATATATATATATATATATATATATATGGTTCCCCTTTATAATCTCGAATTTCAGTATCTCGAGACCATAAAGGTGAATTTTTTAAATAACAAAAGTGCATAATCTCGAATTTGAATACCTCAAATTCATGGTTATGACTTTACGCTACTTTACGTGCGGTGTTTTGTGTGGATGGTGTACAGTGTCATGTGTGGGCTTAGGTGGAATTTAAGATGACTGAGTGTTTTGTAAGGGTTTTGGGTGGGAGTTTGAGTGCATGTGAGTGTGTTTGTAAGTTGGACGTGTGGTAGGGAGGTGAAAGTATGAGTGTGTAAGTATTGGATGTGTTGGTGTTTGTATAAGTGTGATGTGTGCGAGGGACTGTAGAATGTCTGGGTGTGAGTTTTCTTTCTTTTTCTGTTTGTGTGATCTCAGAGTTAGTATGTATAAGTAGGGGGGGTGTGGAAGGTGCAGCCCACCTGCTTATTTGAAGTGTAGGTTTGTGGATGTGTGATGTTATGTTTTTGTGTGTTTTTTTTTGTTTTGTACTGTGGATATTGTGGTGTATGTGTGGTGTATGCTATGTATTTGGGATTTCAAATTTTGCGGTTTTGGGCTGTCGGTGTTTTGTGGATTTGTCTTTATGATTTTGAGATACTGAAATTCGAGATTTCAGTATTTTGAGATTATAAAGGGGAACTATATATATATTTCACACACATGCAGATTATATATTTATATATAGAGGAGGAGGTCAAGTTTTCTTGGTACTTTTTAGGCAGTTAATGTTTCACTCATTTTAGATATGAACAGCTATATGCTTGATCTAGCACTGTTAATATTTTCCACATAGTTTACTCTCAAGAAATCAGTACATATATTTTAGGATTGCAATGGCTACTAACCTCATACTGGAACAATCTGCATGGAGCACTGAAACTTTCAGCAAATATGATGAGATATAGGACATCAAGTGATAGAGGTGCACTTACATCTTTGTTCCGAAATATTAGAAGAACCAAGCTGCTGAATGGAGCATCTGTGTAGACAGCAGGCCTATAAATTATACACACACATACGCACTCATTTTGTATTACAACACATATACAAGTATTTAGGGTTAGACACCCTAGTTTACAATAGTCTGAGGGGGCAACTTAATTCTAACTTGAAAAGACTTTAAAGACAATACATTTGAGTAAGATAGTTAAGGCATGGAATCAGATGCCATTAAAGAGAAATACACAAGTAGGAACTCTAGTAACCGAACTAGATGACTATATAAGAGAAAAGAAAGGTATGTGGTGCACCCCTTACTATAAAGCACAAATTTGGCAGGCTTCTAAGTGCTGCTGGCTTGAAACAATGGGCAGAAGTGGCTTCCATTGAAAACCATAGGTTCATTGGTGTATACTAGGCTAATGACCTTTATAAGCCTAGCCATGCAATCCATATTCATCCCAGAGTTGTTGTGCCTTAGAGGTTATTCTAAAGGGTGCATGACAGCTAGGAGATGATTTAATGGCTTTTTCTGTCCATCACAGACATAGGAGCCAGACCTGAGGTGAATTTTCAATTTCCCATTCACAGATCCAGGTTATGCATGAATAGGATTAGGGAAGGGCTCTCCTTCACATGTATGAGAAGCTTGTTCCAGAGAACGGGAATTCTCTGAGACACATACCTGTCCCACCATGTCTTATATACATTGTAAGCAAAGTTTAGGTCCTTAGATCTCGTAGGTCTGATGCTGTTCATTCTGCAGATATTCAAAAGGTCCATCAGGGCATGATCCAAGGATGCCTTACACGCCAGACATAGATCGCATCTTGCCAGCTTACAGGAAACAGAGTGGAGAGATAGTACTTTTAGGTATTCTGTAAAGGACATTGGATTTCCACCCTGCATTCTTTATGTGAGGAACTTCTGTGGCCATTCTAGCTGTTGCATGTGCCTGGTCATGTGCATACCAAAAGGGGTGTTACACTCAATCATGGGTCTGAGGGCCAAATACAGTAGCACAATGACATCCCTGGACCTTGAAGCCATGCCCTTACTTATATGTTGAGTGACATAGAATGACTTTCTTACTACCTTAGACACATGTTTGTCAAAGGCCAGGTTATTATCTATATACATCCCCAAATCCCTGACTACTGTGTCTACTTTTAGGGGTGTTTTATTAATGAGGTAGTTTTTCTGGGTGACCAACTTTACAAAAAGTACTATTATGCATTTCATGGCACTGAGTTTTAAGCCACGGTGTTGGGACTAATCACTTATTTGCATTAGACCTTCCTGTAAGACATTAGTACCAGGTGATGAGTTAAAATTTAAGCAGTGTCTTTCGGAAATGGTGCATTTTTTTCAAATTTGCCAAATACAAGATGAAGGTAAATAGTTGACAGTGGTGATTGTGGAAGTTATTAAGTTATGTTATGTTCAGGTGGGTGCAGAGGTGTGTGTGGCTTGCCCCATCTCATAAAACACTAATTTCAGAAAATGTCTGCTCAGAACGTCTGATTTCAATATTGAGAATTTAAAGCCAACTGTTGCTATTTTTGGTAAATCAAATCCTCTGTGTGTGTGTGTGTGTGTGTGTGTGTGTGTGTGTGTATAGCTGTATGTATATATACATACACACACACACATATGGATCTACTTGACATGATCGAAATGTCACTAAACTAACTTTCATAAGACTGAGACCCAGACAGTGAAGTTTCACATTAGCAAAACTTCACAATACCGACATTCAGAAGACTGAACATTTGAAATGCCAACAGTCCAAGATGAGTGAAACAGGAAATCCACTCATTTCCACACTTTAGTGCGATCTTGGAGTTAGTATATTTAATTTGCAGGGGGGTTGGGGGGCACAGCCCCCCTGCAAAAATGTAAAAGTTGGAATTCAATAGTTGCTTCTATTGAATTTAAGAATTTGTAATGAATATTCACGCCAGTGTTATAGATACAGTCATGAATATTCAGTGGGATTTTCTTTGGGTTTGATGGTATTGGTTTGTGGGCGGGGCATAGGTGATGTCAAGTAGGTAGTTTGAGTTGGAATATGGTAGCATACTATTGCTATGGCGTAAGTTTTTAGTGTCGTAATGTCGTTGAATGGGAGGTAAGTCGGGATTTTGTTGTTTCGGTTTTGTGTATGTCGGGTATTTCAGGTGTCAGGTTTGTGAGATTTTGGTTTTGTGGTCTTGGTCTTGTAAAAGTCAATCTACTGACATTTTGATTATGGGAAGTAGACCCTATATATATATATATATATATATATATATATATATATATATATACACACAAATATATTCATATTTCTACAGAAAAACATACAAATGGACAACATCAAGGTTCATATTTCTGCTCTACCTTTCTTTGAATCACTTTTATACATGCATCATGTTATCCTTTCTCATTGTGTTCTTGGTCTGGACTGCAAGGATTTCCCTACCCTAGCCCCCCTGCTCTTAATTTGATATACCATAGTTCCCATAACTGCATTATATTTGTATTTATTATTAAATATTGCATTTTGGCCTCAGTGGTAGGACTTCAGTAGAAATCTATCCGTATGCCTGCCACGTCACGTATCTGCTGCCTCCAGAATTCCAATAATTTCTTGGGCCACACAGTGCACAGAGACTGTTAAAACACAGAATAACTCAGCCAGGCACATCATGACACCTGCATTCTGTTGAAGGACAGGTGATAGTGGCATTGGCTAGCAGTGGTAGAACCTCTATAGAAGAGCCAAACATGATCCCGTGAAAGCTTAATTCATGATAATTCATGATGGCTGTTATCTCTATGGGGGCTGTTAGGCTGTGTAGAGGTCAACCCCCCTTGGAAAAGACAGACATTCAGTAAGGATTTTGAAAGCATTTTAATTGTATTTATGCCCTCCTCATGTTTTCCTGGATTTTTGTGTTTTTGTAATATGGTTAGGTAACTGGGCTTTCCATTGAGTGTACTAGGAGTTTTTTTTTTTTTGACATTTTGGCTAGGAAGCATGAAGCATTTTTCTACTTTGAAGACAATTTACATTACAGTTCCTGACTCTTTGGTTTATATTTGTTTTTCAGAACAGCTAATGCATTCCAGTTAAATTATTCTGGCGGTTAGAGTGATTTTATTGGCATTTTTTTGCCATGTTTCAGCTTGCTGTAGTATTTGTTCATTGTAATTCAGTCTGAATTTACTGATTTTTTTTTTTTGCATTTTAATTAGAATTTCATATATGCAATATGTCCCAATGCATATTATTGTTGAAATTACTTGTTTTTATGCTTTGATTCATCTTTCTGTAAAAGAGCTTAAGGCTTAATCTGAAATTGAAGAACTTCTATAGTTGCTTCCTGTCTACCTATATTTTGTCCAGCATATTTAATTCAGCCTGGGTTGCTGACTGCTCAGTTAGGCAGTCTGCGTCAGTGTAAAGGTCTGTTTCTCATAAATGGCCCAGGGGACTGGACAAGTTATACAGAAAGTCTGCAACAGTTTAAACTTTATTGTATGAAAAGAGAGAGAGATTATATTTTACAGATCCTGGGTTTGCTTTTTGTTATATCAGTGAATGATGTTTTTCTACTGTCTTCCATTCAGGTGCCTTATTGTACACAGCTTTACTTCCAGTATCTAATATGGCATTTGTAAGCCTCTATATTTTGTTTGATTGCTTTCTGTATCACTTGACATGTTGTACTTTTTAACTGATGTCTGTATCACTTCTCATACTCTATGTAAACTCAGTACACCATGAATGGATTACTTAGCATGGTTCTGCATTGTTTATTGATTGATTGATTTAATAATCAGGGTACAGCACTGATCCACATGGACCTTTTTCATATTCTGTCTGGGAGAACTGTTTAGTTAAATGACTTGTTCAAAACCACACAGTAGGTAAATGGAGGTTGAGGGAATCAAACCCTTTACTACAGGAACTGGTCACAGCCTTAATCCTCTGTGCTAACTGCCAGACATTATATTAAACAATACTTTACCCTTGACTTTTAGGCTGCCTCTGTACCCTGAATTGAAGGCTATACTACAAAGCAGTTTGCTATCATTCACAAAGCAGCACAGCTCTTCCATATCCAGGCATTGTTTTCTACCACAGTTGTTAAGTCATAGCTCCAGTCTTGAAAATCAGACCCTTTCATTATATTCCTAAAATACAAAACAACAATGCTAATGGCGGTATATATAAAACAGGCTTGTTTTTCTGTTTCGGCTATAGTACTAATGATCATTTTAATGACGCTTAGCTGGATTCTAGTTCAACACAGACCCTTCATAATAGCTTTCCTATTGAGCACTGCGTTTCAGAAACCATGGTTCACTTTTATTGAAGCTGTGACAGCTTCAGACAAAATGACAGATGACGCATTGTAAAATCCCTTGTGGGCTGACAGAGTACAAGCATTATTATTTATGTGCTAGATTATTAAGGTCACTTCTAGCCATCCCTTTTTTACTGTACATCATTGAAATGGAAGCTCAACTTATTCTCTCACTCACAACTGTTTTTCTTTTGATCTTCAGCATATGTATGAATGACTTACTTTGGAGCCTTTACTATAATATATGTATGTAGAGATATATAATGTGTAAATGACTGAAGTATCAAAATATGGAGTTTCTAAAGACTGATCACACTATGTCAAACATTTAAAATATTGAACTTAAAAAGATCAAAAGAGGCACAAATTGAGCTCTTCCAACCCTTAAACCATACCAGTAACCATGGTTATGCTTCATCAGAATAGTGGTAGTGTTACAGGAAGGGTTTTTCTTAGGTTAAGCATAGGGTTGGGATTAGGGGTATGGCAAGATTAGTGGTGGGGTTAGCAAGTATTACTAAGGTGGGCAGGGTGTCCCCCACTCCCCCTTAGTAATACTTGCTAACCCTAATCTTGCCCCAACACCAACCCTATATCTGATCTAAGAAAAACATTTCCTGTAACAGTACCACTACCCAAGACATCTCAGATGCAACATACACACAAACACACATACAACTCAGCTATCACCCAACTTATTCCTACCCAACCCTAAAAGTCACAGTCAACCCTAACCCTAAACTTAACCAACATGCATTCACACTCACAGACTCCAACACACTACTCTACAGACACACACACTCACCAGCAAAACCCATGCATTCAAAAATATGCATGTTCAACATTCAAACACAAAGAACATTTGGCATTCTGAATTTTCTGTCAACATTATAAATGACATCCATATATACATATACACACACACACACAGTTCACGTTAGCTGAATCACTAATTATTGTCATCATCCTGTAATTAAAATATTAACTAATTTCTTATTCATTGCTGGACAAAGTTTCTGCTTAAATATATTTCTGCATGGGCTGAACAGTGTTGATTGTGTTTCTGCTACCAAACTGTTTGCAGCTCTAACAGGAATCAGGCACTTCCCAAATGTCATGACATTATTTTGATCAACAATTGTAAGCTATGAATGTATTTTGATTATAGTATGAAATATCTTGCTACCTTTGTCTTAAACTGAAGCTGAAAAAGATTAATGTAGCACTGGAAGTGACCCTGCAGTGAGAATCTCCCAGCCAAATGTAGGAGTTATCCAGAGAAGAGATACCTCACACTGAACCATAGGATACAATATTGCCTCTCTATTTCAGCTAACATTCATTTATTTTTCTTACCATGCAAGATCAGAGCAAATTTAAATTTTAAACTGGAACAATTAAACTTATTATATGGAGCTTCCCAGTGCTTTGAGTTACATGGATAATTGCTTTTCTCTTTTCCTTAATTTACTGTCCAGAACAGACACTGGACTGATGTATCAGTTGCAAATTAGTAAACCTGAATATATCTAGAATGACTGAAACCAGATAACCGATATATGAATATCCTAACAATATCAACTCAAAGTCCAGAAGTGAGTATGTGTCGTCTGTGTGCATGTACACGCACAAGGGCGTGTATGTAAGGGAACCTACATCCACTCCTTTCCCCTCTAAATATAGCCATCTCAACAGCTGTACAATCACTAGCCAAAAGTGCCTTACTAGCAACTGATTGTTCCCCAACCCCCAAAATTGTAGTGCCTTGAACACATCTGTTTTTCTGCAGGTCACACATTGTATCCACTTTTTGTCGCATTAACCCATTCATACATCCATGTGTCACTTAGGTTACTTGACAAATGTAGTCCACTTATGTTTTGGCAATTACTTGTCAGGCTGTTGGTTTCATGTATTTGCATATAATATGATGACAGCTTTTATGACTTAAAAAAAGAGAGAGTAAAATTCAAAAGCAGAACAAAAAGTGACTGCAGCATTTGTGAATACAGGGAAAAGTGAATACTTCACAGTACTTGCTAAAACTTTCCAAAACTTGCTAAGACAATTGCTTATCTTGAGGTTTTGACATAATGAATGAAGTACAACTAATCAATCAGATATTTTCTGCAATGTAACCTGTCTTGTTCTACTTTCACTATACTGGGCACTTGTGCATATACCATGTTTTAAAATGGACTATACAAGTCTTTATAGTGGAGAGTTAAGGTCTGTACCATGAACACTACATATTCAAAGGTAAACATAAGAACTACAGAATACATTTGTGAAAGACAAAGCACACTGAGCATGCCCGAGGTCTGAATTTTCATTCCTGCATTCAACTATTGTGTGAGAATGACACAAGCATTAGCAGATCCCATAGTGGCCAGATACACATGCATGTCATTTAAAGAAGATAAAGCAAATAAAATAGCTCCCTGCACTTGTACGTTGTACTTAAATCCTCTAGGTATATGAGCTCTCAAATTTGGGAATAAGAAGTCATCTGAAGACAACATAAGGCCCGTGAAATTGGAATCTGCAAAGTGTTTGGTTTTATATTATGCAATATGCATTCCAGCTAATGTACATGATTGCCCCCCGCCCACACCTGCTGTAAGCAGGCATCTTAGAGGGACTACGAAGTCACAATACCTCTACAACAAGCATCATTGCCTGTTTCCTGTAGCTGTTGCCTTTCTCTAAGGCATTAGCATAATTTCCTCCACTATTTCCAATGCTCTGGAATCCATTGTTTGCCACCAAGGATGGGCTCTCTTTTCACAGCTAGCAGAACCTGCCTCTTTCTCTCTCTCTGTAGGCCATTCCCTGCTGAATACTGTTGCAGAAGCAAGCGCAGACCAAATTAGAAAATCCCACTGTCCAATGTTAAGTGTGCAGTGCCACAGTGTATAACTTCCTTCATGGCACTTCCCTTTTCATTTTATCAAATTTTCAAGCTCACTTGTTATGTACATTTTAACCCATGCATAATGCACTAGACTGTCCCATGGGCTTACAGAGGAGGACAGAAAGTCTTAAATAAAGACATCTGGTGACAGTTCTTTGTGGCTCACATGCAGTTCAGGATAACACCTGGCATTACTTTATGCAGCACATAAGCCAGTTTCATCTATTTTGGATCCTTGTTATCTGCTAATTGGGTACTTGATGATGGTTACATGGTACTCAGTGACATATCAGCTCAGGCATGCTCTTATGGTTGATATACAAATATCTGTTGCTTTGCTAAGTAGAAATGTTTCATCTCAAAAGAAAACTACTGGTTTATGATGTTCCCTGTGTAGCAATTTGCCATGCTTATCCTGTTCCTTACCCTTGGCCACCTTTAACTATAACTGGTGGTTTAGTAATACTGTCCTGAAATCTACACTCAGGACCTTCTAGTGATCAGAGCACCCTTTGATTATATCATCTGGCTCACTAGTGACTCAATTCCTCTTCTCCTATGCTGCCATTTCAGTTTACAAGAATTATGTGCACCTCAGGCCATCATCACCAACAGCAGCAATGTTGCTGTCCAGCCTGACAGAACACCATCATGCATATCACATATAGACAGTATATAGAATTTGCAGAAAAGTGGTTATAAAATATAGTTCACCAACAACATTTTACTAAACATGGAACCTGCCTAGCTGGTATGATGCAAATTTATACATTGCTGATAAAATTATAGTCTGACAGCTATGCTATTATGTTTTACCTGATTTTTAATTTTAATTACAGTCAGCTTAAAGTTCATATAATATTGTAGTCCATCTTGTCCTCAGATGACCTACATTATTTACTCATTACAGCAGGTGAACCTGTTATAGTTCAGCAACCCACATCATCCATGGAGTGGTCTCTTAAGTACCCTAATAGTAATCACAAGTTATTTTAAAGTTTTCTATGCGCATGTGTGAATGTTTGTGGGTGTGGAGGAATGATGTCTGTTATATATAGCTTAACATCCATAGCTGTCATAAGAGTGGACCATTGCATCCAGTGTTAACCTTTACGTATGCTAATTACCTGTCATTGTGTGCTGCCCTGGGACCCACTAATTCTGCGATCTTATTCCCTTAGCCTTCAACCAGATACAGAACCCAATAACAATGTAATAGTGTTTTTGAGTCTCCTCCTAAGGAGGGTAAGTTAGTTTCAGATGCTACTCTACCCTATGCCAAAAGCTGTATCCTACAAATTACAAGCCTGTTATTCAAATTCATATCAGTGGTGCCACAGAGGCAGAGATCCAGCCCTTTAACAATGATACACTGTCAAAGTCATACTGTCTTAAATGCATTTATAGACGAGACACCTGAAGTGGAAAATGCCATTTGCTCCTGCGATGCATCTTGCATGCTTGCATCAATAATCCTAGCCACTGCCACCCTACAATGACAGTTGTACAGGGGAGGAAGATATGAATTAATCAGTCATGAAGTACAGGATGCTTGGCATTGTCTGCTATAATGCAATATTAGCAGCATGTCAGATCTCAGATACCTGTTTTCTCTCTAGCTACAGAAGAGATGGTAAGCATCTTCTAAGAGTATTTTATGCATCTATGGTGACCTAAACAGTGGAGGACTGTAGGAATGTGGAACATTGTCCATTAACATTGTCCCAAGGAAACCTTCAACAGTATGAAACTGGAGGTTTTTTTTTTTTTTTTTTGGGCAGACTGTATTAAGATACTTACACCTCTAGACTGGTTAGACAGGATAACGAAATGGAGTTACTCCAAGCCCAAATTACAGTGGGAAAGACCCCTTTCCATATCATTCTCAGTAACAGGTCATCTTCCATGAACCAGGCACATACACCTTGTCTAACTCTACTTGGGACAATCCAAGTAAAACCTAATAATCTAGTTATGGGTGAGTTCAATTATCCTTCCATTAATCGGGAAACTTACACGAGCTAGCTCACTCACACAGAGATTCCTGGACCTTGTAAACTCAAATACCCTGGAACAAATAGTGAAGCACCCCACTAGGGACACAAATATTTTAGACCTTGTCCTTACAAATATTAGTGACAAATGTAATATCTCTAATGTTGGGCCAACACTGGTTAAATCCAAACACAAATCAGTAACCTTTGAGATAACTACAACTCCAGAACCCCCCCCAAAAGAGAAGTCAGACTGAAAAACTTCACCAAAGCCAAGTATACCTTACTAAGGATTGCTGTTAATGACTTTCAAGCTCCTGCCTCTTCAGGAGACATTGAAGACTATACAGTGGCATACACCAATGCCCTGTATGAAAACCTCATACTTCTCAAATTTCTAGCTTTCACAGAATGTCCAGATTTTTGTCTCAAAATTCTGGTAAATTCCTGATAAAAGTTTTGGCTTTCTGGCAAATCACTGCAATGACCTGAGGAATGAAATTAGTAAATAATGTCATACACTTGAGTTTCAGACTTCATATCCTTTAGAAAAATGCATTTTAATACATACCCTATGATTCTAGTTACTTTTTATGTTTATAAGAGCAATATTTAAAATCTGTCCCTATTTTGGGTCTTTGTACTCCCATTATGTCAGGCTTTGTCCAGATTTCTTGGGCTGAGAGGTATGAAACATCTCCACAAATGTTTTGACACAGTGGTGCCTGATAGGATTAAATAAAGATCCTACAGGAAAAAAAAAAACACCATGGTGGATGTCCAGCATCAATAGATCATATGATAAAAGAAATAATCTACTGTTCAAAACCATAAAAGTAAGACCCTAAAACTGGAAAAGTATGCTCTTTGGACTAAACAACCAAATAAGGAATCTTGTAAAATCCTCAAAAGGCAGCTACAAGAAAACCCTTGCAACTACAACTAAAGGCAACTATCAGGTGTTCTTTAGCTACGTTTGTCACCTAAAAGGCAAGACCCAGATATGTGCGGAACTAACTGCACAGGGCACCACATTCACAGACCCCAAGGAATGTGCAAACCTACTAGCAAGCAGGTTTTGTGAAAACTTCACTCCCCCTTACCACCCCCACCATACCACAAACCATGCCTACATCATCTCCTCCCAGCATCTCCAAATAGCAAGTCATAAATGTGCTCTCCAAGGCTAAGAACACATCATTGATAGGACCAGATAGCACTACAGGCTGCATTCTTAATGTATTAAAACAAGATCTAACCACCCCATATGCCACTTTATTCAACCATAGCCTGCACATTGGCTTTGTCCCCACTGAATGGAAAACAGCAACTGTCATCCCCCTCCATAAGAACACAGCATTGATAGGACCAGACAGCACTACAGGCTGCATTCTTAATGTATTAAAACAAGATCTAACCACCCCATTTGCCACTTTATTCAACCATAGCCTGCATATTGGCTTTGTCCCCACTGAATGGAAAACAGCAACTGTCATCCCCCTCCATAAGAACACAGCATTGATAGGACCAGATAGCACTACAGGCTGCATTCTTAATGTATTAAAACAAGATCTAACCACCCCATTTGCCACTTTATTCAACCATAGCCTGCACAGTGGCTTTGTCCTCACTGAATGGAAAACAGCAACTGTCATCCCCCTCCATAAGAGTGGGTCGGCAACTGACTTGGGAAACTACAGACCTATAAGTTTAATCAGCTTCATCTGTAGGGCCATGGAATGAATCATCATGGACCTCATAAATAAGGATATAGGTGACCTCCAAACCCTTGATCCATACCGGGTTGGCTTTGTCAAAGGAAGGTCTTGCCTACTAAACCTATTGGATTTCTTTGAACAAATGACCAGAGCCACAGACAAAGACAAAGCTGTGCACATAGTATACTTGTACTTGGTGAAGACCTTTAATACAATCTCCCACTCAGGCGGCATAGACAAACTTACCCAGTTAAATATCAACCCCTTTGTAGTCAGGTGGGTTTCAAACTGGCTTACTGAACAGTCACACACTGTCAAGGTGGGAGACTTCACCGCTTCCAGCAGACCTGTCACCAGTGGAGTCCCTCAAGTGTCAGTACTGGGCCCTCTCGTTTGGCATTTATTTCTCTGAAGTCCAGACCAAAAAGGATTGACTGTGGCTAATCAAGTTTGCAGATGACTGCAAACTGGGGAAATTGATAAATAACTGGCGTCAAAGTCATGGACTCAAACTGAATACAAAGAAAAAAAATGCATCATCATACCCTTCATAAATAACATGGTCCCTGCCGACTATAAAATAAACATCAATACCCTAAGCACTGACTCAGTAGTGAGAGACCTGGGGACACAGGTAGATTGTGACCTCACCTTTAACCATCATGTATCTACTGTGGTGAGGAAGGGTTTCTACCTTGCTCACCTGATTAGCAAAGGAATCACTTCAAAATCAAAAGTAGTAATAGCTTCCCTGTACTCATCTCTTATCAGGCCTATCACTGAGTATAGTTCACCCTTTTGCATGTACCATCTTAGACTACTTCAACAGCTTGAGAGACCTCAGATGTTCTTAACCAAGAAAATTCAAGGTCTCCAGCAGAAGTCCTACATGTACAGGCTGAAATCATTGTCACTACACTCAGTGGTGTACAGACTCCTCAGAGGTGACTAATCCCTACTGTGCAGGGTTATCTGCGACACAAATCTTATGGGAATGCTCCATATCCTCAAGTCAAATGGGGCTAGAGTCAGCTGCTCCAGTGACCTAAATCTGACTTGTGACAGAAATAGGACCTGTAGGAGAGACAGATTCATCTCTCAGTGTTTGCCACTCCTCTGGAAGAAGGCTTCCAGATCATGTTGAACAGAGCACCTCAATGTCTCTGTTTAAGAGCAACTTTGACGAAAGGATGGTTAATCATAAATTCCTACTGGGGATTGCTCCTGCTTCTCTCTTAGATACGGGAAATCTTTGCTAGATAATTCCTGGGGCTAGAAAATGCATCCTATCTTGTAACTATCTAGTACCATATTTGGTTTTAACGGCTAGGCTTAAAATGACCCTGGGGTCAAAAGCTTAGTAAATACCTATGAACCTATAAGACAACTGGAGAGTGAGGAAGTCACAGAGTTTGACAAAGCACTCCTAACACTTCTTTTATTATGACTTGATTTCTGTTTTAACAACCATCCTTGTGAAGTATATTATGAGCTGGCCGTTCTGCTTGATTGAAGAACAGTGAATAAGTGACTACCACTAATGTTCTTGTTTTGTCTGAGTAAGTAGTTAGAATTTTCTTGTTGTCAAGTTCTAGCTATTTGACATACTTATATTTATTACAGGGCTTTCCTGCTAATAATGACAGAGCAGCCCTTGAATTAAACAGAGTGCTTCTCATCTTTCTCATTTCACTCCCAGCCAAATATTAGAACATGTTTAAGTATTAAAGGTGCATCTATGTGAAATTACTATTCTCACATCACAACTACTAAAAAGTCATTGCACAAATAAGATAGTCCTCATGAATTCCTAAGGTGAAAGTTGTACTTTTATCAGTTGTCATGGATGAAAAATGCTGTTGGTTTCCTGAATAGACACAGTTAAAAAAGTGCTGTAAGGCAGACAGTGAATGACGAATTGTATCTATCAGACAGCAGCATAAATAATGTCACTTCAGAATGGAAATGCACTGTCTAGTTGATGAAAACCTGGTGATAAAAGGTAGTCACTTTAAAACTGATTATTGTAAAATATTCTAATAAGTACAGTGCTAAACAAAAACTGGCACACATTTCTTTTTGGAAGCACCTATGTCAGAAGCACAGAATGTCCCTTCAAAGAATTAAAGATAACAGGTTAATGGACACACTCAGTGATTTACAGTGAAACTCTGATAGTAATATCCTACGAATTGTAAAGTTTTCTATCTTCAAGTAAAAGATCTGGGAAGACGCTTGGGATATTTGTGTGTTTTGTACATTCTTTGCATCCTTGAGATTTTTATTTATTAATGTTAACTAGTTGGGTGAGCTGCTCATCTTGCATTTTGTCACTTAGCCTGGTGATGTGCTTTGGGTATCTAATAGGGAAGGGAATAACTTCAGTTGCATGATGGTACTTCCCACTCCAAAATGGAAATGCAAGTAAACCTATACCATACACAATGCAGAAGAAAGCTTAGTGTGTGTGTGTGTGTGTGTGTGTGTGTGTGTGTGTGTATGGAAGCATGTACATGTGAAATAGAGTATGTTTATGCATGTATGTATAAATTTGCATATGTGACCATATTTCATGGTATTGTTTTATCACCAACTTAATTATCTACACAAAGAATAGTATTAATTTATACACAGCAAGAATCAGTGAAACCACAAATATTCCTCTCGACCTCTTAGTGCACAAAATCTGGATAAAGCGTAAAATAACAGGGGACAAAGGCCCAAAAATAGGGACAGATTTGAAACATTGCTCTTATAAGCTTAGAAAGTTGCTAAAATAACAGGATTTGTGTTAACATGCATTTTCTGAAAGAAATGAAGTCTGAAACTCAAATGTATGTCATTATTTAGTGACTTCAATTCTCAGTGATTTGCCATAAAACCACACATTTTATGAGGAACAGACCAACAATATGAGGCAGAAATCTTGACATTCTGTGTAAAACTGGACATTTGAGGAGTATGTCCACAAGACAAACACTCCCAGCCTCCACTGTGGTGGGAGTCTATGTTGATGTAATTATGACTGATATCATATTATTACACTTCTTACTTTTTCTTTTTATAAACTGTTTTATGACAAATTTTATACACAACCTTCCTGCCAGATGGTTAAGCTCCATGTTACATGCTTTAGTACTGAATCATACACTTGCTTTGCAATACAGTACTGGGTTGCCTTTTGGAGTCCTGCATTAAATAATCGATATTATTAAATTTTTTTTATATATCTTTTTTATATATCACCCCTTCAAAAGTATGTTTTTTTCTTATTCTTTCCCTTAGTAAGAATACAGTGCCTGCCTGAAGGAGTACATAGGTTCAGCAGTCAACAATAATTATAATAATGACGATTGGCAATTCCTTCTTTGGAAAACATTTTGGAATTTATGTTTACATCTTGTTTGTATACTTCATTTATTTTTGGCCCCGTCTCCCATTCCACCCCTGACCAACAGGCTTATCCTGTGGGCAAAACTGCCACCCTGACCAGGGCAGGTGGAACAGGTGTACCTGAGCCTGAATCATCTGCTCCTGACTGCTGGAAGCTTTTTTTTGTGCAGCCTCAACCCTAAACATCCTCAGTAAGAGGGATGTGCAATAACATATACTTGCACACTCATAAGCATATCCGTCCATGATAAACTAATGACTGCCCAGCCCTCTGTCTGGACATGTGTACTGTGTGGCAAGAGTGTTGCTATCCTGTCTTTGTCAGAGAGCAGCACTGTGGTGCAAAATCACACAACTTCCTCCAAAATCGGCAAGCTGATCATTAGCAGGTGAAGCCTGCCCCACCATTCTAGCCAGCCTTCCAGCTTACCAGGTCTATAATTGACCTTGGTCATAAGCATTGCAGGCAGATATCCTGTGCCTTTATGAATGTGCTAGTATTTGTATGTTTAAATTGTAAAGAATCTGAAAAGCACATCTTTGGTCAAAGTATAGCAACATATTATAATATGGTGTTATAATTTAAATAAAACCCTGCTATCCCGGGTTTAAAAAATGTCCTTCCACTCATGCCCGCATTCTTTAGGAAAGTTAAATGACAGAATATGACATCATCCTTGATTAAATTCCACAATATTTTCTGGTTTGCTGTGGAACTCGGTGGTGTTAGATTTATAACATTTTACACCGCTTTTGTGAATGCACAACATATCAAACATGCTTAGTTGCATTGTACTACTATTTATAAATTCTAATATTCTGAGCTTGAAATTAATCAATAGGTTTTCAGAACAGCAGATGTTGGTCAGGCCAACATGTTACAAAACAGTGTTTTTTTTTTTTTTTTTGGAGGGGGTAGGGGGCTAGTGTCTGTAGTTTTACTGATCAAGGATTGCTTTGGAAAGAGCACTCTGTCTTACCTGTCAGATTGAATGGACTTCTGATGAAAGGATTTATAAAATGTAACCCCTAATGTTTGTCATTATAAAAGTAATTTTTTAGTTGGAAGAGTACATAGGGTATACCTGCTGTATAAGGCATGAAGGGGATGGCTGTCCTTCAGGTAATATCCTTTCAATGAAAGCTTGTCTGATTTGTCATGGGACACTGAACAGGCTTTGACAGATTGGACCTCTGCCAGATATATCATATCTTATGGATAATGACTTTAAAAGATAATTAATCTGATATAAATACAGTCCACTTATTCTACTGTGAGAATGGTGAAAAAGCAGCAAGCTCCTGGGCTGAGCAGCAGTAAGCATTTTCATTTTCACCGGTCCTGTCCTTGAGATAAGACCTCTTCTGATATGTAGCATCGACATACCAGGAAGGTTTTCGATCAACACTTGGGGAAAGCTAATACGCATGATACACTGTACATATAACCACACAGTCAGTGTTACCTAAAGACAGGACCAGGCAGGTGACTCCACCCAAGGAAGGAGGAAATATTCAGTAACAGAAAATCAGTTTGCAATAAATATTTAACATATTTCTCAACATAATTCTTTCAAAAATTCCTGAGGCTGGACTATGGAAGCTTTCAATTTTCACCTAGAAAATTAATTCTACCTCTGAGAAGGGATTTCAACCTTTTTTTTTTCTTTTTGTGCAGCCTTCTTTATTCAAAGCTTTTTCTCAGAATGGCCAGCGGGCTTCATCAAACAAGGCATCAAAGCAGGGCTAGTAAGAGTTGAAGGCCTTTGATATGGTGATTTCTCAACGAACTGTGCTATTTCAGTTGCAGACATGACTGATGTGGTGTTATTCACTACTATTAATTGTCTTTCTTCCTTCTTTCTATTCTGATTGCAGACTCACGTAGTGCAGTCTTGGAACATCGATCTGATCATTCTATAGATCACTAGCAATTCAAAATAATAAGTGTAGACTTATGTTACTATGGTCACAGAGCTCACATGCCATTGTCTGTGAACCAGTTTCCCATTCTACCTATCAAGGGCAGGTGCTTCAATTGTTTTCATTCTGACACTAGAATAACTGTTGTGTGATATATCAAATATATTAGCAGAATTTCAGAATCTTACCTGTGTTGTGCCCCATTTATGTTCAGTGTATTAGTCTGTACTGGGCCAAAGTGACTTTATGTTCCCATTATCTGATACAAACGACATTGCATTTGAAGGCACTTATGATTTAACTCCTAAAAAAGTAATTTAAGATGCTTGTCTTGCTGCAGTGTCATATGTATAACCTATTTCCTTTCTTTCTGTGATACAGTACAGTAAAAATGGGGGAAAAGCAGCAATGAGATGTACTTCTTTTACTACTCAGCAGCAATACCACAACTGTTGTATAGGGAGGGTATTTTGCTGATATTTTTATTTCCTGTAGAAGTTTGCAGGTCTCATTACCACTTAGCAGCAGACATAGTTTCTCACAGAACTCGCACAGTGAGCAAAACACTACAAGATAGAAATAAAGTTCTTGAGTTAGGTGAAAAAATAGTTGCATTGTGTCTCTCTAAAGCCATGTGCTGGTGTGTTCAGCTTTTACTTATAAAATATAATGCTGCTATGAAAGCATGTTCTAGTTATGTTAAAGACCTATACTGTGGTTATATTTGTACCCTGATCCTTCAAAGCAAGTTTTTGGCTTAGGATCCCTTAGCTTCTTTTAACTACATCAAGCAATGGGAATATGCATGTCCTGTACACAAAGTCTAAAAGGTTTATTACTTCAAGAAAATTGTATTTTATTTGTCAGAATTAATGGCAAAGAGGAATAAAGCCCTGACTATGAATCAGGTTACCCAGGACTGATTACTGACTCAGATGTTTGATGGAGCGGACAGGGAAGATGGGCACGTACATCCTAAGGGGAGAGGGAGCACACACTGGAAGTATTCACTTAGACACTTTCTGTTGTGGAGATGAGGGAAACAACCATGCATATATTGTCTGGGGGTGGACTGGACAGTTCTGATAAAGGCAGCCTCTTGCAGAAGGGACAGTTGGATTAGTGGTGTTACTGGGCAGAAATGGGGGTGGAAATGTTGGAGAAGAAAACACTCTGTAGCAGCAGTATGAGTGCTTCAGGAGTCTCTTCATCAGCCCCAAACATGGATCTGAGGAGGCAGCACCCTGTCAGTAAATAATGGTCGGCTGCAGGGAGATGAAAATATGCAAAAAAACACTTAATTTCACTAATAAATGTAAATGACAAAACAGCACAGCCTGATTAGGTAATGGTAACCTGCATTCTTGCCTTTCAGGGTTCTAAGAATTGTTACAGGGTAAAACAAAATGAATACATTTTAATGGTGTTGCCCTTTATTATTTGTTTTTGTTTCTTATTTGTTTATTTATTTATTGTCTGTTTATTTACTGATTTAATTTAGTACAAAGAAATTAAACAGCTGTTTTTCAGGCTTTACTTTAGCTGATTTCCATGATTGGCTTGGATGTATATATTTTAAAATGTATTCTTAAATGACATATTTAAACTAATCTTGGAGCAATTATGTCCAAAAAAATTTAGAGTATATTCTTTTCTGGAAAGCATTTCCTATTTAAGTTATTGACTGGTAGTAACACAAAATGGCATGATACAATTTACAAAAAAAAAAAAAACGGCACTTTTATATGACATCAGAACAATCTGCAGTACTGAAGCATTACACACTTGGTATACAGTCTCAGTACTGCTGCATACTTCTGGCAAGTTCAACCAATCTCTATCCAGTTGTTACATTTTGTAAGTTCAACCAATCTCTAGCTAGTTGTTAAATTTTATACATATGTTTTTAAAGGCTAAACTGGTATTATGACTGCAAACCAGGAAAAAGCAGCACAGCCATACTCTCAACTGTCCAGGTTTTGCAGAATGCCCAGATTTTTTACTTATATTTTCAGTCTGTTTTTCATAACATTTGTTGTTTTCCAGCAAATCACTAAGCATTGAAGTCAATAAATAATTATGTACATTTGAGTTTTAAATCCTTCAGAAAATGCACGCAGACACAAATCATGTACTTCTAGCAACTTTCTAAGTTATTAACAGCAATATTTAGAATATGCCCCTATTTTTAGACCTTTTCCCTCCAATTATTTTAAGCTTTGTCCAGATTTCTTGCCCCAAGAGGTTGAGAGATATGAATACAACCAGACCACTATCCATCCACTTCCTTTTGGTGCTCCATATTCTTTTTTTTTTTTTTTTTTTAATACCTATGCATTGCAGTGGCTTGTGAATTGTCTCCTCAGGTCTAGATTAATGAATATTTGCCATCTGGAATAACATTGCGAACAAAATTCATTCCATAAACAAACAATAAACGTGAAAAGCATGAAATAATTGTGTTGAAGCTAACAAACATTTAGCCTATAACTTATCATTGAGGGAAATGTAGTGGGTTTAAACATGGATATGTAGATATATACTTTCTACCACTTTTTTCCTTTTTATGTGAAAGAAGAAATAATTTAATTGAAGCAATATGTATTCTACTGGCCCTACTACATCTATTGTTTGCCAAAACACAAGTTACATGGAAGACAGATAAAAGAAGACATTTCTCAAAGGAGGAGATAAAATAAAGATCAGCATTACTGACAAATGTTGGCACCCACCTCTAAGGTAGTGGTATTGGTGAACTGAAACAAAATTCACTTGACTTACTGACAACTTATCTAAAATGTGACTATCATTAAGAATTACATTAAAATAATTCCCACCCCACTTTTTAGTTTTACAAACAGTGGGCAGAATGAACACTGCTGAGACCTGCTATCTCCTGGGCCTGCTGTGTTTTTTTTTTCTAAAGGCCAGTGACTGTGAAGAAGGGACAGCAGCCATTCTCCTTGCTACAGGGTCAGCCTGTCTCGTCCTACTTTAGCAATGAATTTGCAATATTTGTAGATGTTTCTATCCTATTTGATTTCTGCTATAAATATACTGATTTTACAGGCGTTTTCACAGAAGATGCTAAATGTACAGGCTGTAACACATTGTAGACAGAAACTAATGGTACAACTGTGCAAATAACAGAGTATTGGAGGACATTTTGATAACCAGATGCTTATCTCAATGAGTTGAAACCCTTTTACAAAAATTATAAAACAAGACTCTTACATGAATCCATCCATCAATTTTCTAAATTGCTTGTCCTGAGAAGGGTTGCACTGGTAGAAAGCTGTGCAAGGCAGAGAGGAATTCCTTTTTCCTATCAACATTTTCCAGTACATTATGCAGGATCCCTAGCTGTGATGAGAGCTATAACCTCTCCAAACTGTCCTGGGTATAACCTGGTGAGGATTACATCCTGCCTCCTCCAAGTGTCAACTGCTGGTTTGCCAGAATGTCTTTGAGGCTGTTTATAACTCTTGCTTCATGACATTCCTCATACTCTTCCAAACATAGATCTGGAAGTGTAGCTAGGGTGTGGAGAAGAGGGCAGAGCCACTGGCACAATATCTCAACAGGCACGACTGGCAGATCCTTTTTTTTCAGTTTTTGAACTTTCACGTAAACACAAAGACAAGCAGTAGACCAGTGAAGGCAGTGGGTAGTTAGGTCTTGTTTAGATCTTTTTTTTTTTTTTTTTTTTGCAATAGAGCATTAGGACCTGGTGCTGCTCCTTCTGGGAGCTTTGTTTTTGTTCATCAACCTAGACTTGAGAGACACTAGACTTTGTGTCAAATCAGCCAGCTACAGCTCTACCTAGATGTTCACTTCAATGACTAGCACTGTTGCTGCTTTTATTGTCTGTTGGCACCGATGCACACAGGCCAGTAGTGCACTGAAGACCTCTTTTTTCAGTTTGGCAGCTTTCCCCACCACTGCTTTTCACCAGTGGATCATTCAGTTACCACCATGACAAGTATTGACTACCATTATGCCACATCTCCTTGCTCTCAGCTTCGCTCCATTCAAACGTCAACTCCACAACTGCACCATGAATAGAAAAAATGTTCTTCAGGTGATGGCACTTGAACTTAAGCTACATAGAAGCATTGCAAAGCATCTGCAGTTCATCCATAATGCATGTTTGTCTTTCCCAGCTATCACACAAACTACCACCCTGAGGTGGTCTGATGGATGCTTAATACCTTTTTTTTTTTTTCATCTGTGTGCTCGGAACATATACTTCATTTCTTTTGATGCCCCCTTGCACATCATTCTTATTGGCCTAGCCCCCAGTGTCCAACTTCCACATGTAGTCTACCTGTTAGTCTCATACTCCCACTCCCCGACTCACTATGGAACTGCTGGAGCAGGTTGTGGTTTTTAAGGGAATCCTGGTGGCTCATCAGTCTTTGCTTTTGTTTTTATATGCTCTACTCACTTCCCTTTTCCCATTCTCCTTGTTTATCTAAAGGTAACTCCCCTTTATGGAAACTGTCTCCCTTTAGAGATCTTCATTGATAAATGATCTCCCATCCTGGACATTTTCTCTCATTCCTTCCTGCAACCTCATCAGTCATCTGAGCCACTATTTGAACCTTGGCCTGCTGGGGCATAGTCATGGCTTTATCCATCTATGCGATCAGAGAGGCCATATATCCTTCATTTCTGATGGCAGGCTACAAAGTCAGCCATGAATCTTTGGTCTAAAGTGCTCTGGTACCAACTGCACTTATAAGCAGCCTTGTGTTCAAACATCATGTTTGTTACAGACCACCCATAAATGGCATTGATGCTCAATAATAATTCACAACTTTTGTTTTACTTTTGCAAGTTCCAACTTGGCAGCATAAAGCCAGAAGCATGTAAGTATTCCATGCTGCCCTGTGGCCTCACATAAGGGGACAGCTGTACAGCAGTAGAAAGAACAAAAGTGATCAAGAACTCTGGTTCTAGAACTATCTCTGTGCACAGAATTAATAGACATTTTGAGATGGTACTTTTCCATGTCCCATACATGCTGATGCTGTTCTCCAGCAGTTAAGCATTCCATATTCAGAGAGTCAGTTTCCATTGCCAGCATTTAGTACATCCTAATGTGTCCTGTGTTCCTGCCTTCCACTCATCTACCACTGTATCTGCCCCACCACCACCACACAAACCCTTTGCCTTGTGGCAGAACAGCGCATACCATTTTTTATGTTTTTTCTGACTAAGCCAGACTGAGCAGCATATTTCATGTTGGCCACCAGGTGTATCCAGCAAATAGCACCACGAAACCTGGTTCCAGAGGTGACTTCCAGTATCCAGAATCAAAGGAAAGTGTGTTGTATTACTGTACAAGGAGTAGTATAACAATCTTCAGTTTCTGAGATGCTGTTTGTCTGCCTCATGTGAGTTTTGCTGCACTAAATGGCAAAAAGAGGACCTTGTGTATGTAGACAAGTTTGCATGGCCACAGCAAGTTTAAAAACCATCTAATGTGTGCAACTTGTGCATCAGTACTCAAAACTGCTGACTGGGATATTTAAATACCATCTAGTAGTAAAACATGTAAGCTGCATAAAAAGTAAAAGCTATATAAAAATGGCAAAAATAAAGCAATGCTTTATATAATCATGTAGACATACCTATTTTAAGTGGGTGCTTCTAAAAAAATGTAGCCTGAGGGATGTGGATAATGAGCAATTACTCAATGACTCCAAATAAAAACAGAGGTTAGTCTTGTATGGAATGTATGGTCTGCCTGATAAGTATTCTCCAAGCAACTCCCAAAGGAAAGTGGCCGAACAAGCTGAAGTACAACAAGTTCTTACTGACCAAACGTCTGTTAGGTTTGTCATGACAGTAATTACTGAAGATTTAAACAGCTTGTTAAAATGTGGACATTCAATGGCTACCTGCATGAGAGGATTTGTGCAATAAAAGTTATTTGAGATTTTATATGAAGTCACCTTAGTCCTTTTATCTGTTTAATTACAAAACTATATCACTATATCTGTAGTTAAACCCAGCAGCTACAAGACTGTGCAACAACAGTGGATACTTCAATATATCAAATGCTTCTGTTCAGAAATACTAAGGTAGTAAGTACCATCTTATTCATTTGTTATACTGTACCCACTGCAAAGGAGGCCAGTCTAGTGGCAATCACCAATTCTTCTCTGAAGCTGTTGTGTTTCTGTGACAATAATCCATACTCCTTTGCTGTTAAGTTAGTTAGAAAACCAGAGGTGTGTGAGTAGTAAGTCTAATTCAAATGCTTCACACCAAAGTACAGAAAGGCTCTGGGTGGGAGTACTTTAACAGACCCTCTTCCAACCATTTATACTGTGATGAAGTTACTCTGAGATACTCTTCTAACAGTGACGGGCTTCCAAATAATTAATTCTATGCCCATCAAACCTAGGGCAAAATTTTAAAAATGCCCTAAGAAACCACCAAGACATTGATGCAGGCCAGTATATATTGAGATGTCTAAGGAATAGGTTGTCCCCATAAACTGTTTTAGTATTACAGTTTCTTGTCTCAGGGGCTATAAGATAGCTGATGCAAAACATTCTATACTTCGGGTCACTTTTATCAGACTTCATTTTTGCTCTTCCCTCTCATACTTATTTACTTACATATTCACTGCATTATCTGTAGTACTGAATATAAACTAGAAGCAGCACACATCAGAATACATTCCTGTTGGTCATGGTTTTATGGCCCTGACGAACAATAAGTCACCAGAGTTCAATCATCATCTATCTGTATTTCAGTTATATTTTGCTCACAAACTATCAAACTCCTCTGACTGTCCGCCTTACCCACAAATATCAAGTTGCACCCCTTACCCCCATTATCTTAGGAAACTGAAAACAAATTAATGGACATTAATCTATTTTTTTTTGTCATTGCAAAGTGCCTTAAGGCACCCTTACAACTCTGATAAATTCTTTAATATATTCTTCTACATTTTATGTACATGTCTAAATGAAAAACATTTCTGCCCTCAGTATAAAGTTACCTGTAACATAATTGGTCCTGTAGCATTATAGAATGTAACCTTGCCAAACATTTTCAGTGACCTGTAGTCAATATTTCTACTATTCTTCCTCAGTCTCACATATGCTATTATTGTTATGGCATTATTCTAGTAAATTCTGACATGATTATGAGGTACATGTATCTGCTAGCTCTGACAACTCACACAACATGATCAGCACCTCACTGTTGCACAGATGAACACTGAATTGTAACACAAGCCTTCATCTAGTCACACTCATCAGTTACAATATTTAATATGAATAGATAACTTTCTATCAGTTCATGTCATCATTTGCCCTGAAGTGTTTGAGTGACCGAGTGACATCTCATATCTTTATTTGCTTTGCAAACTGTATTTTCTGTAAAATTGCATGTTTTTGTTTGGGGTATTTTTACCAGGTACTCTCCTGAAAAATGAGACTTCCCAGTTAATAGATGGAATTAATAAATCAGTTTCCATTTGTAAAGTCCAGAACAGACTGCTTATTTAAAACCAAATTTGATCTTACTCTTAGCTGAAAGAATCAGCATCAAAATGTGTATTGACTAAATAATAATCAGGGCCCTACAGCAGAAAGACTCTAAGTTTACCAATATGATATCTAAGATATCATACCCTAGAAGGACTTTGTATAGTTTGTTCTAAATTGTTTAACACAGTCAATTCAGCTTTGAGCATATTTATTTAATACTGACTAGTTTGTCCAGTCAGTATCTTGGTAGTTAAGATCCACTATATGGATTATGTTGCCACTAAGCTTACATCCTGGAGTTTAGTTGAGAAACCCTTAGATTCTTAAGTAGAAAAATGGAGTGTCCTGCATGTTCCTACAGTATCAACATATTATATTCATCACTACTGATACTTATTACCATGTGAACAATTTTATGAGGTACAATATTTTATCTAAAATACTGAGGCTGAAAGACAATTGGACATTGTTGATGTAATCTGGACATCTGCTAAAGTCATTGGGTCAGAAATTGTTGACATGTGAATATAAAATAGAGTGGAACCCCAAGAACAAAGCCCATAAGGCAAGAAAACACATTATCCAGGACTCATGTCAGAGCAGACTCCATTTTATGACACACGAGTTCCCAGTCACCAGACTGAATGAGATGATGATAATGGTTAGTTGCTTATCCAAGGCCAAGACCTGCACTCAAATTACTACATCACAGTATGAGTCTGTCACACTCCAAGTGTTAATGACCAGAGACTTAATTCCCTGCAGTATAAGTGTGTGTCTCATGCAGGTATGTGCCTTGCAGTGAGCAGCATTTTACCTTTATCAAGGATGATGCCACAGTAGGAACAAAAGATGATTGACTTCAATAATCAGTTTAATTTCTGGTGCCTTTCAATGAGGTTTCAATATCTAACAGCATGGGAGGACATAGATAAACCACATTGCTTTGCAAAGAATGGTCTGCACCTGTCTCCCCCTATACTTCCGAATATTGGCTAAAACTTTGCCCACCTCCTTAGAGCCTTTTCTAGCCAATGCCAAATTGACAAAACTACCAAAACAGCAAATAAAAACCAAAGAAACCTAAAGGTGTTACTGCTCAATATTAGGATCTTAAACAAGAAATTCCATACCCTACAGGCTCGCCTCACTTTGGAGGATGTATACATCTGTGTCATTAATGTGATATGGTTAAAATCTGCAGAAAGTACTCTGGCATTGTAAGGCTTTAGTGACTTCCACACATTTAGACTATCAGCTGCACAGACAGGGGACAAAAGGTGGTAGCGTTTCAGTCTATTAAGCATAGCACTAGGTTGGTTAAACAGGACAAGGCCCTGGAATTTATTTTCATGCACATCACTACAGACAAAATATAGGTCATCCACTATGTCCCTAGAATCCCGTAGCTTCTACCTAGACCTACTGGAAACACTCACCATTAAACCTAATACCCTATTCATGGGAGACTTTAACTAGAGAATTGGAAACATACACTGTGTCAAGCTCACAAGCTTAATGATTCCTGGACTTTATTAACACAAATGCCCTAGACCAGCTAGCTCACACTCACACAGGCACACACACACTCCAGAAGTTCAAACATACTGGACCTGGTACTCACCAATATGGGACAGGGCTGCAACCCCCATGTCACATCCTCACTGGTGAGGTCAGGCCACAAAGCTGCATCTTTGAAATAAAAATCAGCTTGGTAACTCCAAAAAATCTTGTAACAGTTAGGAACTATTCCAAAGAAAATTATATCTTATTAAGTTATAGTTAGTCAAAATTCAATGCCCCACCCACCCCCGAGTTCACAGCAACCGATATGGAATGGTTCTAACAATGTAAATGAATGTACAGAGGCTGCTCTACCTACTAGAAATAAGCCCAAAACAAATTTTAAAAACAAATCACAGTGGTGGAAACCTAACCTTAATAGGTTATATAACAAAAGGAAAAAAAGTCATGGCTAAAATCAGGAAGGTCAACTCTCATAATTATAGCAGCTCTCTAATTAAAGCAAAGAGGAAGCTAACAGAACTAATTAAGTCCAACATACCCAACTAAGCGGCAAAGATAAGCATACAGGCTAAAGACTACCTTAAGGCTTTTCACAGCTATGTCTGAAACCTAAAATGCAACATACATCAGTGTACCAAACTGGTGGTCAGTGGTACTATCATCACTGAGTAGAACGACATAGCAAATTTGCTTGATGACAAATTCAGCTCAGGCTTCTACCCCCACTCCCACCCTGCCACCCTCCCCTCCAAGAAATATCTACTAGCATAACCCTCCCCTAACTATTAACAAGGAGCAGGTCTTGGTGGTGCTCGCTATGGCCAGAAACACAGTCTCAATGGTTTTCCACAATATCCCGGGGATGCCTCCTAAATAGCATGAAACATGACCTATCAAGACCACTTGAGTAAATTTTCAAATATAGCCTCAAAACAGGTTTTGTACTATGATAATGTAGGACTGCAATGGTTATCTCACTTCACAAGGGTAAACCATCAACTGACCCTGGAAACTACAGACCTATTAGTCTGACTAGTCTAATATGCAAAGCCATAGAATGAATTATCATGGAAGCAATCAACAAAGGCCTACAGTCTTCAAATACTGGACTAACCCAGGTCAGCTTCATCAAGGGAAGGTCATGCCTACTAAACCTGATGGACTTCATTGAAAAGGTCATCAAGGCAATGGATGAGGGGTAAAACAGTGCATACTACCTACTTGGACCTGTCTAAGGCATTTGACATAACACCCCACTTGAGAATAATTGACAATCTCAATGAACTAGACATAAATCTCTACATAACTTGCTGGATTGCCAGCTGGCTCACAGACAGGACCCAAGAAGTCAGGAGTTGCGACTCCCCCTCTACTAAGGGACTGGTCGCAAGTGGGATACAGCAAGGCTCCATGCTGAGACCACTCCTAATTGGCCTCTACTTCTCAGTGTTGAAGGCTAATGTCAAGGCACTTTAGCTGACCAAGTTTGCAGATGACTGCAGACTGGGAGCTATCGTAGATTCCTCCAGTGACAAAAACATCTTACCATAGGGTCTAACACAGACAAATAACTGATGTTAAAGTCATACATTAAAACTCAATGCCAGGAAAAGCATTATAGTGCCTTTCTGGAAAACTGCTGCCCAGGTTAATTATTCCATCAATAAGTCACCCCTAAGAGTTGACCTGGTAGTCAGGAATATTGGAACATATGAAGACAGTAATCTAGTCTTTGATCAACACGTTGCCTAGGTAGTAAGAAAATCATTCTATGTCTCTCAGCTTGTAAGTTAGAGAATGGCATCCAGGTACAAGGAAGTTGTAGTACTAATTTATTTGGCACTTATCAGACCTATCATAGAGTATAATACCCCCTTCGGCACGTACCTGACCAGACATATGCAACAGGTGGAATGCCCACAAATGTTCCTTTCCAGGAGAATCCAGAGCATAAACACATTTCCTATATGGATTGCCTTAAAGCCCTATCAAGACACTAAGTCTCCTACAGGTTACTGAGAGACAGTCTAGGCTTGGCATAAATGGCATCCTCAGATCCACCTGTGATGTGCCTTTTGCACTTCCAGAAAATGAACAGCATCAGAGCCACTAGATCCAATGATTTAAATGTTGCTTGTGACTTAAATAAGATATGTTGGTGAGACAGATACGTCTCTCAGAGGATCCCTATCCATGTGAACCAGAGTCCATCCCTAACACTATTTAAGTGCAGCCTTGACCAATGGATAGGAAACTGAAAATTCACCCCAGATTGACACCTCCATGTCTCTGACAGACAGAGGCACACAGTAATGCCCAAACCGATATACCCCCATATCCCTTAGAAACTTCCAAACAAATCCTCTCCTAATAAATGCCCATGAAACATAGGGACCCAGTTGGGTTGGGTTTCATGACTAGGCTTATAAATGCCTTGGTGGTCAACAGTCTAGTATGCAGCTATGAAACTTGACCACTGTAACCGGATGAGTTATTAGTGTTGGGACAGAGACAAGAAGAACATGTTAAAAAAATGTACAGCAGTTAAATGACTGAACAAGCAAAATCATAAATAAAATAAGAGCAGGTCTAAAAGTGACAAGTCTTAAATGCATGCTGTATCCTAACATCAGACATAGTGAAAGCAGACTCAATGAAACTGAGATGCAAATCCCAAAAACAGAAGGCAAACGGGCACTAATAAGAGTTTTCGGAATAATGCATTATCTTGTAAAGGTTGCACCTTATACCTCTGAGACACCTAAGCCATTTGCAATGCTGCTAAATTAACACCCGATTGCAACAAAGAACAGAAAAGAACTTTTCAGATACTCAGGAGAATAGTAGGTACACACTACAGTGAAGTACTGCATTATAAATTCACGTCAGTCAGAATGGCTCAGGAGATGCAATTTTACTGAAAAAAAAAAAGTTATCATTTATGGGTCAACATTTCAGATGTGCAAAACTGAGACATTTAAACAGAGAAACGAGTTGTTAGCAATGGTGTAAGGATATAAGCCATTTCACAGATATTTACTGCAGCAGTCTCTGTTAGATGTACAGTTCCTACCTCCCTGGACAACATTCGAACAAGTCCATATTCATTTGCAAACTTGTGTTATTGGTGGTACCAGTGGAAGTATTGCTTTTGTATTAGTGCTGTTATTGCATCTGCTGGCTTTTCTAGCTCTCTGTAGTATCAAGCTTTTCACTTTCAACACTACCAATCACAGCTGGTACAAAGTTTCCTTTATTATTACTTTTAAGAATTTGATACATTTTTTCATTATGTTTACCTACTAAGCTTTTGAGGTCATAAAACCCTTTTCAGGAATCATCTGGTAGCACAAGAAAGTTAAGCTACTTCCTAGGGAGACACACCATACCTGGTATCAGGTAGGATTCAAACCTTGGTCTCTACAGTGATGCACAAACATGCTAAACCCAGTGCTAAGCTGATACAGTCAACATTCTTCATCTGTCTATAAAACTAAATTAATAAAACTGTATACTGCTTAACAAATGCAATTCTGTGCGAAATCCAAATACAAACATGCATTTTCTAATTGCTTTCCTTCATTTTCTGATACACACTTCATCCATCTCAGCGTCACAGGGGACCGGGATCCAGTCTTATAAGCAAATGGGGCTCAGAGGCATGAAAGTAATTCTTGACACAGACATTTTGCACATATATATTGGTGAATGATGGACTTGCCACATATAATCCCCTAGATACTGTACAAAAATTCTATTGGTAATTGCCAAGATGACAAAATTAACTTGACATTCTGCAAAGACACCAACTGGCAATTGAAATGATCACTGGTTTAACCTATTGGCATTTCTTCAGGATATGAGAGTAATCTGGCGTCTTGTGTTCCAGTACAAATGCACAGAAACATAAGGAAGATATGCAGAATCTACTGAGAATCCTTGCATGCCAAAAACCAAATCAGAAGTGTTTTGGGGCAACAACACTAACCACTATGCTACCATGTCACTTGTGTATTTCTATGTCTTTTGGTTAGCTTATGTAGTTCTTGCAGAGAAAATGCTCTCTGGTAGTTAGTTATGCATAACAAGTAATATTTGGTGAGTTTTGCTTTCTGTCATGACCAGACTATGACAGCCTTAAGCACAGTCAAATTTTTTTAATAGGTAACATTCTCTCTCTTACATAACTATAGGGCACTATGGTAAAGAAAAATTATATTATGTAAAGAGAAGGCAGTTTTTTACAGGTCTATCATCAGTAGTAAAGCCTCATAAGACATACTTAATCTGCATGCTTCTGAACATGTTCTACTAGTGTTTTGCACCTGCTGAAGGCTGTAGTTTATTAGAGGTGTGCTGATGGAGACTACCTCATTAAGAAGGGCTCAAGGCTGTAGTTTATTAGTGGTGTGCTGATGGAAACTATCTCATTAAGAAGGGCTCAAGGCTGTAGTTTATTAGTGGTGTGCTGATGGAGACTACCTCATTAAGAAGGGCTCAAGGCTGTAGTTTATTAGTGGTGTGCTGATGGAGACTACCTCATTAAGAAGGGCTCAAGGCTGCAGTTTATTAGTGGTGTGCTGATGGAGACTACCTCATTAAGAAGGGCTCAAGGCTGTAGTTTATTAGTGGTGTGCTGATGGATACTACCTCATTAAGAAGGGCTCAATGCTGTAGTTTATTAGTGGTGTGCTGATGTAGATTACCTCATTAAGAAGGGCTGAAGGCTGTAGTTTATTAGTGTTGTGCTGATGGAGACGACCTTATTAAGAAGGGCTCAAGGCTGTAGTTTATTAGTGGTGTGCTGATGGAGACTACCTCATTAAGAAGGGCTCAAGGCTGTAGTTTATTAGTGGTGTGCTGATGGAGACTACCTCATTAAGAAGGGCTCAAGGATGTAGTTTATTAGTAGTGTGCTGATGGAGACTACCTCATTAAGAAGGGCTCAAGGATGTAGTTTATTAGTAGTGTGCTGATGGAGACTACCTCATTAAGAAGGGCTCAAGGATGTAGTTTATTAGTGGTGTGCTGATGGAGACTACCTCATTAAGAAGGGCTCAAGGCTGTAGTTTATTAGTGGTGTGCTGATGGACATTACCTCTTTAAGAAGGGCTCAAGGATGTAGTTTATTAGTGGTGTGCTGATGGACACTACCTCATTAAGAAGGGCTCAAGGATGTAGTTTATTAGTGGTGTGCTAGACACTACCTCATTAAGAAGGGCTCAAGGCTGTAGTTTATTAGTGGTGTGCTGATGGACACTACCTCATTAAGAAGGGCTCAAGGCTGTAGTTTATTAGTGGTGTGCTGATGGAGACTACCTCATTAAGAAGGGCTCAAGGCTGTAGTTTATTAGTGGTGTGCTGATGGACACTACCTCATTAAGAAGGGCTCAAGGCTGTAGTTTATTAGTGGTGTGCTGATGGAGACTACCTCATTAAGAAGGACTCAAGGCTGTAGTTTATTAGTGGTGTGCTGATGGAGACTACCTCATTAAGAAGGGCTCAAGGATGTAGTTTATTAGTGGTGTGCTGATGGAGACTACCTCATTAAGAAGGGCTCAAGGCTGTAGTTTATTAGTGGTGTGCTGATGGACACTACCTCATTAAGAAGGGCTCAAGGATGTAGTTTATTAGTGGTGTGCTGATGGACACTACCTCATTAAGAAGGGCTCAAGGATGTAGTTTATTAGTGGTGTGCTGATGGAGACTACCTCAATAAGAAGGGCTCAAGGCTGTGGTTTATTAGTGGTGTGCTGATGGACACTACCTCATTAAGAAGGGCTCAAGGCTGTAGTTTATTAGTGGTGTGCTGATGGACACTACCTCATTAAGAAGGGCTCAAGGCTGTAGTTTATTAGTGGTGTGCTGATGGACACTATCTCATTAAGAAGGGCTCAAGGCTGTAGTTTATTAGTGGTGTGCTGATGGAGACTACCTCATTAAGAAGGGCTCAAGGCTGTAGTTTATTAGTGGTGTGCTGATGGAGACTACCTCATTAAGAAGGGCTCAAGGATGTAGTTTATTAGTGGTGTGCTGATGGAGACTACCTCATTAAGAAGGGCTCAAGGCTGTAGTTTATTAGTGGTGTGCTGATGGAGACTACCTCATTAAGAAGGGCTCAAGGCTGCAGTTTATTAGTGGTGTGCTGATGGAGACTACCTCATTAAGAAGGGCTCAAGGCTGTAGTTTATTAGTGGTGTGCTGATGGAGACTACCTCATTAAGAAGGGCTCAAGGCTGTAGTTTATTAGTGGTGTGCTGATGGATACTACCTCAGTAAGAAGGGCTCAAGGCTGTAGTTTATTAGTGGTGTGCTGATGGAGAGTACCTCATTAAGAAGGGCTGAAGGCTGTAGTTTATTAGTGTTGTGCTGATGGAGACAACCTCATTAAGAAGGGCTCAAGGCTGTAGTTTATTAGTGGTGTGCTGATGGAGACTACCTCATTAAGAAGGGCTCAAGGATGTAGTTTATTAGTGGTGTGCTGATGGAGACTACCTCATTAAGAAGGGCTCAATGATGTAGTTTATTAGTGGTGTGCTGATGGAGACTACCTCATTAAGAAGGGCTGTAGGCTGTAGTTTATTAGTGTTGTGCTGATGGAGATGACCTCATTAAGAAGGGCTCAAGGCTGTAGTTTATTAGTGGTGTGCTGATGGAGACTACCTCATTAAGAAGGGCTCAAGGATGTAGTTTATTAGTGGTGTGCTGATGGAGACTACCTCATTAAGAAGGGCTCAAGGATGTAGTTTATTAGTGGTGTGCTAGACACTACCTCATTAAGAAGGGCTCAAGGCTGTAGTTTATTAGTGGTGTGCTGATGGACACTACCTCATTAAGAAGGGCTCAAGGCTGTAGTTTATTAGTGGTGTGCTGATGGAGACTACCTCATTAAGAAGGGCTCAAGGATGTAGTTTATTAGTGGTGTGCTGATGGACACTACCTCATTAAGAAGGGCTCAAGGCTGTAGTTTATTAGTGGTGTGCTGATGGAGACTACCTCATTAAGAAGGACTCAAGGCTGTAGTTTATTAGTGGTGTGCTGATGGAGACTACCTCATTAAGAAGGACTCAAGGCTGCAGTTTATTAGTGTTGTGCTGATGGAGGCGACCTCATTAAGAAGGGCTCAAGGATGTAGTTTATTAGTGGTGTGTTGATGGAGACTACCTCATTAAGAAGGGCTCAAGGCTGTAGTTTATTAGTGGTGTGCTGATGGATACTACCTCATTAAGAAGGGCTCAAGGCTGTAGTTTATTAGTGGTGTGCTGATGGACACTACCTCATTAAGAAGGGCTCAAGGCTGTAGTTTATTAGTGGTGTGCTGATGGACACTACCTCAATAAGAAGGGCTCAAGGCTGTAGTTTTTTAGTGGTGTGCTGATGGACACTACCTCATTAAGAAGGGCGCAAGGCTGTAGTTTGTTAGCGGTGTGCTGATGGAGACTACCTCATTAAGAAGGGCTCAAGGCTATAGTTTATTACTGGTGTGCTGATGGAGACTACCTCATTAACAAGGGCTCAAGGCTGTAGTTTATTAGTGGTGTGCTGATGGACACTACCTCATTAAGAAGGGCTGAAGGCTGTAGTTTATTAGTGGTGTGCTGATGGAGACTACCTCATTAAGGAGGGCTCAAGGCTGTAGTTTATTAGTGGTGTGCTGATGGAGACTACCTCATTAAGTAGGGCGCAAGGAACGCTTCTGATTTCATGCTTTTTACTTGAGTTTCATGTATTATTTCTTCTGCACTACTGAAGTGTAAGGTTATGCAATTTTCTGTGTAGATCTAAGAGGGAGTCTTATTAATGAATAAATGAGTCAAGTATTACAAGAGTCATGCTTTGCTGTAGGGAGCTATAACAGCAGATCCTTACCAGCATACTTCTCAACTGTCCAGATGTTTGCCTCATATTTTTGGCGGGTTTCTCATAACATTTGTGGTTTTCTAGCAAATCACTAAAAAATGAAGTAACTAAATAATGACAGCCATTCGAGTTTCAGACTTCAAATCCTTCGAAAATGCATGTTAACATAAAACCTGTTATTATAGCAACTTTCTAAGTTTGTAAGAAGAATATTTAAAATATGTCTCTACTTCTGGATCTTTGTCCCTCCATTATTTTAGGCTTTGTCCAGATTTCTTGCACTGAGAGGTTGAGATGTATGCTTACCAGACAAAAACTTTTATAAAATGACTGCTGTAAAGTGCTATGGCATAGTATATGTCAGCAGCAAGTATTGTACCAACTATCAAAAAACAAGGTTTCATGTCTAACCAAGGAGGAACACAAGGAAATATAAGAAATTACTAGTTTCTGCATGTAGTCCATCAAATGTTGCAGTTTTCGTGCACTGTGCAAATTCTGTTGTTCTTATCTGCAGTAAAATAAATGTGAGACTGCTTCCTGTAAATGTGTCCCCTCAGTTTATTTTATTAACTTAGAAATGAGCCTAGAAACACAAGAAACCAAAAGCTTTTTTTTGTTGGACTGGATACAAAAAAAAAATAATTTTTTTTCCTCTCAGAAGAGTATAGTTCTCTTTTCTACAACACTGGCTCAGACAGCGTCTGTACTGACAGTAACTAACAGCATTTGCATGATATAGTGAATATGAGAAAGAAAAGGACAATAAAAAGAAACAAAATGGGGAATATGGTGGAGCAGGTGAAAAGAAGGCTAAACCAAATGTTTTCAAGAAGGATAACATGTTGCAAGAGATTGATCCCAGAAGATTATGAATGGGTTTGAAAACTGTTCTTAGAATACAGTCTTACTGCCTTTAATTAAGAAACTTTACATGTCAATATATCTGGAAGCCTTGATGGTGCAGCGGTAGCATTATTGCCTCACAGCAAGAGGTTCTCCTGTTCGACTGTCGGCTGGAGCGCCTTCTGTGTGGAGTCGGCATGTCCTCCCCATGTGTAAAATGGGCACCTTGGCACCCATAAAAAAATCTACTGCCAATCATTAGTGGACCGGAGTTCCGCTGTAGCAACCCCTAACTGGGAAAAGCCGAAAGAAAAACAACAGCAACATGTCAGTATATCTGGAAAGCATAAGTCCTAGCCCTGTAACTTTACAGCTCATTAATGATTTTAGAAATATCACCATTCAAACTAAGCCTTAAATATCTACGAGACTAGATTTGTACTCAGAAGGAAGTATGCTCAAAAAAACTAACCCTAAAGAAATGCATGTGTTGTTCTGCAAAGAAATGCATGTGTTGTTCTGCAAAGAAGGACTGATCGATTCTCACAACATTCTTTCAGAAAATAATCGTGATGAGATCAATATGCTTCAGTTATAAGGAAATAACACAGATAGAAGAAAAGCTGCATTTACACTGAAGCAAAGGTCTCCCACACTCCCTATATGGGGGCTTCAGTCTTTGCACCAAGTTTATAAAATAATCTTTCAAAGGTACTGTACCACAAGTAATGGAGAATTTCTCCTGCAGCAACCTTATTTGAAATTAATTTATTTTCACTCTTTGCAACAGCTGCAAAAGCATATGCTCACACAACGTATAACACTGATTTAAAGGAGGTAGTGAAAAGTGAAGGAGGTAAAAAAAATGAATATAAGAAATGGCCTGCAGTAATAGAATATGGAGAAATAGATGGACTTGTTGGTGCAGGCAGCTAACTGCTTACACCTGTTTCTAAACATTATTAGTAACAGTAATCCATATATGTTCTAGAGATAGCATTATGAGACAGTTGGACTATTTTGTGTAACTCACTAGCATTACACTTATTATATATATATATATATATATATATATATATATATATATATATATATATATATATATATAGGACTAGAAGCAAACAACATACTTGTGAAGATGATAATCTCAATAAAAACACCCATACATGGTGCAGTGATCCAGATGTCTTAGTGTCTCCTCATCTGGCATACTTTCAGCTTCAGCACACTAAGACACTCGCTGCCGTAACACGGCATATCCATTAGTGGTGCTACACAGCATTGCTTGTTAGTCAGTATGCTGTCACATGAATTGCCTGCACTGTTAATCAAATGATCAAGCATCCAGAAAACAAGAAAGAGGTCATAAGAATCAAAGAGTGTGACAAGTCATACTTAGAGGGCAAATATTTATAAGTTCATGATTTCTAGCTGCCACACATGTTATTGTTTTCTCCATATGAGAGATGAACAAGAAAAACATTATGATGCAAGACAAAATACAGCAGAAGTTTTACTTACTTAAAGTAAGTGTAAACAGCATATCTGGTCTCATCCCCTTTTAAATCTAACCTGGGAAAACTGATACAAATGAAATTCATTAGCATGAAGAGCTTCCAAATTGTGCATAAGGGATTGTTCATGGCTCTTAGGCATTAACCACAGAGTTATCTTATTAGCACTTTATCAAGTCATGTTGGCTACCTGGTTACATCACAGCAATATATGAGATTAATCTCTGACTGCCATTTATATCTATATCTATCTATACCTAAATATATATATATATATATATATATATATATATATATATATATATATATATATATATTAGTATAAAAGTAAAATAAAATGAGAGACTGTCTTCACAGCTGCATACAATGGATTCACAAATCTCTGGGAAATGCATCTCTAAACCACATTTCAAGTACACATATACTTATGACACGTGCTCAATATATTGATATTTATGTGTACATGAAGTAAAAAGTAAAGCTAAAAGGGAGTATTTTTGCAAGGGACTAAGACCCTGTGCACCCTCAGCCCCTACTTTATTATTCTTAGTCTGACACTGTTCTACCTTGGGGAAAGAGTGATCAGCAATAGATCAGGTCTTGTACTTTTTCTCCAGAAGTCAGTGATCCAGGACATCATCAAAACACTGTACAAACAACACAATGGTCATACATGGAGTGACCAATGGATAATAAAACCCTGTACAAACAAACAATGATCATACATGAAGTGACCAATGGATAATAAAACCCTGTACAAACAAACACAATGGTCATACATGGAGTGACCAATGTATAATAAAACCCTGTACAAACAAACACAATGGTCATATATGGAATAACCAATGGATAATAAAACCCTGTACAAACAAAATGGTCATACATGGAGTGACCAATGGATAATAAAACCCTGTACAAACAAACAATGGTCATATATGGAGTGACCAATGGATAATAAAACAGTGTACAAACACAATATTCACACATGGAGTGACTGCTGGCACACAAAACATTGCACAGATAAACAGCATATTCATACATGGAATAACCAGTGGCACAAAAAGCATTGTACAAACACAGTTTTCACAGATGGAATGAAGGGTGCCACACAAAACACTACGAAACAATGTTCATACAAAGAGTGAGCAGTGGCACAGAAAACACTGTACAAACACATTGTTCATACATGGAGGGAGCAGTAACTCATGATCTGTTATAACCTTGAGTTGTTAAGCTTTAGTAACTGCAATATTATTTTCATAGTGTGAAACAGCAAGTAGCCTAAATAAAAATATAAAGAAAGCATTTACAGCTAACTGTGCAAACAGTGACAGGAATGTAACCATTTTCAAGCTGTCATACATAAAACAATGTCTGAAGCAAAAACAAGAATGCACTGATAAGGACTCCAGTCTTACTCTATGCATCAGATTCCACCTGTGTTGTAGCTTTGAACATCAACTATACCCTTGAAGTATATGTGGATTTTTTGGGGATTGTACATTACTTCTCCACAAGAAAACTGCTAAATTACATTATTAGATGAAAGAGATGACCAAAGGTAAAATGTTTTTTTTTCTGATTTTGTCTTCAGCCAGCAACCCTCAGTAACGGGAAAAACACCTTTATATACAGTAATCTACTTGGAAATTGTTCCAGTTTGGGGTAAAGGTAAGATGCCATTAATATTTCATGTCATCCCGACTTCTTCTGACAATAGCATTTTGTAGGTGACCGATTATTCAATGAAAATTTGTTATCTCCATGAAAGTGTCCATTTATAGTACATACTCTCTCCAAGCAGAAAAGGCAGTTTACTACAGAAATCTCTCTTTTTTTTCTTTTAAAAAAGCAGGGTATAAACTGTAGCAAATGTTTGCTACATATTTAGCAAGCAGTTTGCTTCAGTTTAAAACAATTTATGTATTTATTTTTAACTGAAACATGAGTTCTACAGTTTGAAGAAGAAATCGTGTTTTTTTTTTTTTTTTTTTAAATACAAAATGTGGAATGAAGGCTGTGGGCAGGGCACATAAACAGGACCTAAATGACTGGGATGGGGGGGGCATGCCAGTAGACATAATGTTTGCTTTCCATTTTTTTTCCTCTTCAATGCAACAGCTCATTGGTGAGGTGTGGCTCTAACTGTAAAAAACTGATCGCTACAATATAGCGATAGGATAAGTACAGTGAAGTGGGGTTTTTTTTTGGCACTGGTCAAGCCAGCTACACTGCTGCTGATATCCATTGCATATCCCACCTTCCCTAGCTAAAATTAGCATGCCCCAGGGATGTAGCATTAAAAAGTGGCGGCTGCCTAAATGATGGCACCTCTCAGATAACTCTTGCCTTTGTAATACTCAAACAGATGCCAACTCACTGAAAGGAGGCTGATAATTGGCAAGAAGCAGGGGTGAAAATTACAAAAAAATATATAACAAGACCATGGTCACACAACAATAGCAAAGACAGACAAAAAGTCTATGCAAATTGAATTACTGCTGGCATGCAAATAGAAATTGCACTAGCAATGATTTCTACTGGGCATATTAATTTGGGAGTCCAGCAACATAACTGGGGAATCCAGCATCAGGAAAATGAACTTGAGAAGCTGAAACCTTGTTCAGTTTACACTTGATCAACAGTAGGGAAACCATGACCCCCCCCCCTCTGATAGACATACCAGAAACACAAAACTGTATTCCTTAAAAAAATAACCATTTATTTGGACAGGCTAGATCTTCTGGTAGCTCATCTATGATTTTAGCTAAGCATAGTGCCAGTTTTGCTTTCCTCAACCTAGTTAGAAGCAAATACTTAGCAAAATTCTGCACCATACAATGTCAGGAAAAACAAAATATTTTAGCCTTTTGGGGAAGTACTTGGGTGAGGGGTACTCCAGGAATACCAGTTTCTTTATTTTTATTTTTCCTGTACTGAAAATAATCCAGCAAAGGCCTTTTGGGGAAGTACTTGGGTGAAGAGTACTCCAGTAATACCACTTTCTTTATTTTTATTTTTTCCATTACTGAAAATAATCCAGCAAAGGTAATACCAAATAACTTTCTGTTTGTGTATCTGCTGTGAATTCTTACCTGAGAAGCTGTTATAATTATTAATAATACCTGGTATACTTCAATAGTAGATGACTTACAGACAGGCTGTTTCTGTTAGTGAGTGCGACATCGTCATCAGATTAAAGTGCCATCCATCTTAAATTAAGGGATTTCATTCCCTCTCATTCACATACCTACAAACCCTGTTCTTATCCCTTATCTGGAAGCAGCAAAGACTGATGATACACATTTAAGTTTGTAGCATGTTCAGTATACCTCAGATCTTCAAATAGCTCAGGTGTATTTTTTTTTTTTTAAATAAATGGTGATATCGTCAGGGTGCAATACTTTCCTGTGCCTTATTATCAGAGGTCTTAGTGTTCTCTAACTCTGGATATGTAAAGCCAAGTGCTATCAGCTGTAAAACTCCTTTAAGCCCACTGAAAGTACCGTGTTCATTTGCTTTCCTACACACTTCACTTGCTACAGCACCAGGCCAAGTTTTCAAAGGAATATTCCTTCTTTGATCTTTTGAAGTAACTAGGTAGTAGAAATATTGCAGGTCTGTCTGTTAATTAAGTTGATGCAGTTCAGGAAATGCATACTATTTGAGGGTTTGTGATATTTTTGTATCTGCCTTGTCAGAGTAAATAAAAAAATTCAGACCAGTTTAGAATCAGTGATGCAGAAATGAAGGTACAATGTGACAGCTAATTAGCCAGTCCACTTTATATGAAAATCCTGACTCCAAGTTCAGATGAACCACACTATGGAGGAAACAAAAGTCCAATGCTGGCTGCAATACATCAGCCCAAGTACCCCCATTGCAATTTTGCTTCATCACGTACAAAGCCAGGTACCCCACTATGTTATTTCAGGAAAGATCCAGTAGCCAAATTAAGGCCTGGAATCAATGGTAATCGCTGACTGGATGCTGGTGGCACACAGCGGGATGATGATGATGATGATGGCGTTATCCTAGCTGTTCACTGAGCTTGGGTGAAGTTGTAGTTGGAACACTGCCATCTGTCCATTGAATGATTACAGAAAGTATGCAGGACTCAAAGAAAAAATCCAGCAACGCGCCACCATGAGGTGGAAGGTCTCAATATTACAGCCAAGGGACAGTAGCCTTTAAGGACATGACAAACAGTTTCAGATACATAAAGAGTGAGAACAGTTCTTTAGGCTTCAAAATGAGTTCAGATAAGGTTAGCATAAGTACAGAGGTAACATACCATATAATCAAGGTCCATAGAGGTGTTTACAGTGTCTCAGGATACAGGCATAAGAAGTTCAAAATGCTGACTCAGTACTATAAAGCTAGGCTGTTACAGATATGTTTAAAATTATTGTCTGCCTTTTTCATTACAGAGACATACAAGACCATTATGACTGCTGGTGATGGTAGAACAACAGATGAATCCAAATAGGAAGCGATTGAATATGAACCCTATACAGTTAGGGAAATGGAGTCCGAAAAAACTGATAGCAGTGTTGGAAGAATGCTATGCATTTCTGTACCTCCCTACCACATGAGGCTTGGAAGGGGATTATTGAATGAGAATGGACTAGAATAGTTTTAACTGCTTTACTACGTAGAAACACAAATTAGTTAGAGCAGCGAATGTAATTAAAATAAAGACCAGAGAGTCTTTCTGTCCGTGAATGCCACATATTTATCTGGTAGAAGTAAATGAGCTGGCAACTGCTAGTGTATTTCACTCTAACTTGGGCAATTCTCTCAAAAATGTATCAGCCAAAATGCTTTTTTTTTAATTTAAATTTAAATCTGCAGAATGAATTTCACCAGAATCAGCAACACTGCTTTTTCACCTGTTTATCTTTGAGTCATGAGTGTACATATTAGTATACTCATCCCACCAAAGTATGCACTCACTTCTGAGGATTTTCACCATTCAAATGTACTGAATAATTTTCATACTTACACATCATGTTCTATTTTTAGGTACTGATTTTTCCTTAAGATTCATGAGGCATTCCCGTCAGCAAGCTTGGAAATGACAGTTTATGTGACCTAAGACAGTTGCATTAAAGCTGTTTTAGTAAGTATTGTTTGAAATGTGGCTTGAACAGGGAGTACTTTGTGTAATCAGTTAAATCAGAAGAAAGTGACTGCCACAGTTTTTGGGTCAGTATAGAAAAGCAATGACTAGTAGAGTAAAGTTTCAATGAAGGGATTTTTAGGTCAGGGCCAGGACCAGATCTGGTTTGGTTTCTTAGGTTATAGGTTTGAGTGGCAGTAAAACATTTGTAATAGACAGAGGAGAGGCAGTGTCAGGTCAGAGTATTTTGAAGAGTAAGGAACCAAGAAAAATAAGATTTGAACTGGAAGTAATTTAGCCTTTGAGAGAGTAAGGCAGTAGTACTAATTCCATAATGAGTTAGCCAAGAATCAACATATTTTACTGCAGAGGGTCTAAAGGGCGGCAATGTTTTTGACAAAGGCTGATGCAAACAAGGGGAGACCATAATTGATGGGCAAGGAGGATTCTTTTTCCTATAGCAGTGCTTGCTTGACGTGAGAGGAGATATTTTGTTGGCTCAGGAGACTGGGCTGTTGATTTTGGCACTCAACTTTTGTATGTAATTGCTGGTCTAGCTAGATCCCCAAATAGCTAAAAGAGATGCTGGTTTGAATGGGATTGTTATCACAGTCAAGGACATTAAAGGTCTAGGCATTTGGATAATGTTTTAAGGGCACTATAATATGGACTTCATTTTTTTTGTGGCATCGAGGAGTAGTTTTTTTCAGTTTGTCCAGTGCTGTAGCTGAAGGAGGTCATTTCAGGTCCATCGAGAAGATTACAATTTTCTAAGAGGTAATTTTTGAGATGTAAAAAAGGTTAGGTAGTCTGTGGGCTATCAATAGAAAATATAATGCTGATTTGTCCAAAACTTTTTTCTTCCGGGATTCCCCGAGTAAATGGCATGGAGGCAGATTTTACTGTCAAGTTATTTTGTTTACAATACAGGTCATTCACAGTGCCCACAGAAATCTGAATGGTTTCCTATTAATATAAAAAATAAGCCTGTAGGAGGGGAAAAAGATACTTACAATATGGTCACCAATATAGCATGGAATAATCAGAATTTATTCAAACTTTCAGTTCATTTGCTGTATGCTTACCTACATTTACTATTGAAATTGCATCTTTTAGGAATATATTAAGAATACTAGGCAAGTAGTTGCAAGGAACATAAGATACCTAATCATCTATATTTTTAAATAGACACACACAAAAGTTTACACCTCCATTTTAAAGCACTTAATAGTACTTACCTTCCCAAATCAAGCAGGGTTGTACATGACAATCCTGGTATAAATTTATGTGTGTTCTGGTACAATCATTAAGACTATCCTTAAAGGTAGAGTAGTACTTCATTTGACTTGCCATGGTAATTCTTCCATAGACTGGGAATATTTTGAGCTTGTTACCACTCTCAGCAAGTCTTATTTGCTGGTGTACATTTAAGATCCTGGAATGGGTGTTTCTAGAGTGAATGATTTGTAAAGAAGGTGATGGTTAAATAGAATTAGGTCTTTCATGGAAGAAAAATCATCTTGGAACATGTAGGCTATGGAGTATAATGAGAGTTGTGCTACTCTGTCAGGACAGTTGAAAGGTTTAAGGTCTGATTTTATTTTTAAAGTATCGTTGGGGCCATTTTAATTGAGCTTATACATACAAAAAGGAGGCATTGTATTCAATAATGAGTCTGATAAGGAAGTGCACAGTGCCAGGATGGCTTCTTTGGATCTTGAAGACATTCCTTTGAAAATTAACTGAGTTAGATAGAATTTCCTGACTAAGGTGGGAACACGGTAATTGAATGAGAGAGAATTGTGCAACATAAGTACCCAGGTCTTTCATAACTGTGTCTGTCTGAAGAGGAGTAACATTTAAAATGTATGAGGCGGGAACAATGTCATTACTGAATACTGCTGTGCTGTAGTTTTTTGCATTTAACTTGAGACTGTTTTCAGATCACCAGGTACATACATATTCTAGCCCTTGCTACAGCTGTTTTGTATCAGTGGATAAGTGGAAAACAGTGCCCATCTTGCAGTCAATAGCAAACTTGGTCAACCACACCTTTGGGATATTGGACTGCATGTCTGCAAAATACATGTCAGTCAGGAGAGGACCCAGCAGTGATCCCTGTGGTACACAACTAGTTACAATATTAAGTTCAAAGAGGGTCCTGGCAATTTTCTCAGCCTGGGATTTGTTGGAAAGCCAGTTTACATTAAGTTAGACCAATTTTCTTAATAATACCAGCATGGGCGAAAGTTGGAAAAGCCTTGGCCAGATTGATATAAGATGTGTACACTGAGTGACCACTGTTCACAGCTACTGTAACCCATTCAAAGAAGCTTACTAGGTTCAGGGGACAGAACCTGCCCACCACAAAAGCAAAATGAGTGGGATCTAGTTCAGTCAAGTTGCCAATTTCTGCAAAAATGAGGTCTGCTATGACACAACCCATGCCTTTGTATACAAGGCAGCTGAGGCTGATGGGCCACCCTTGTATAGAAGATTCACATTGACTCTTCTTCAAGCATGAGGCACAAAATGTGTAGATAGCCTGAGGTTGAATATTTTAATAGAGGCTTCGATAGTACATGCTTTCCAATGATGAGAATGCAGACTGGTATATGTTGTCTGATCCGGTGAAAGTATTGCTTTTAGTCTTTGATCGGGATTAAGACTTGTTCCAAGTTAACTTCAGGGTAAACTAAAGTTTTAGGGATACTTTGGGCAACAGTCTGGGTAAGTGGGAATTTATCTGCTAAAATATTGGCTATGTCCTTGGGCTGGATATATTTTTCTTATCATTATAGATGAGCTCAGTGCATTGTTGGACATTATTCCTTAATTTCCTGACATAAATGAAGAAAGATTTATAGTTTCCTTTGGTAGCTGTAGCAATCTTAAGCTCATATTCTGCTTTTTCATTTTTAATAGTACTCAAGTTCCATGCTGGCATGTTTCATATTATTCCTGACATAAGGGGATGGGTATTTCTAATGAATTTTCACCATTCATTTTCCCTCTTTTGTTAAACACTGTATTAATATGAGAGTTCCACCAGAGAGGTTTATTCCTGAATTTACCATAATATTTAAGGCAGACAGGTACTGATTTTTCTATGCAGGTGTTTAGGTGATGGTAAACATCAGAGGTAAATGTGAAAGCTCTCTCTTTTGGTCACATTTGCAGGGGATTGCCTGGGAATTTGTACGGGTCTTCTACAAGCTGATGCGGGTTTGTTCTGGCAAAGTCCATTAAGATTGTCTCATTTGGTAGTGGGGCGGTACCAATAGCCTAAGAGATAATGACTGACAGGTTCATATTTAACTTAGGATGAGCAGAATACTTTCTGTTGTGAAGAATGTGTACTTCTCACTCACTTCTTCAAAGTAAAGCTTCCTTCCATCAGGATGGCTCAATTCACTCTGATATACAAAAGGTTTATCAGAGATTTAGACAAATATCTCCAAACGAAACTTCTCTTACTCAAGTCAAACATAAGTTGAATTAATTCACTCCTGCTTTAGCAAGAATGGCCTCATGGATATGGGGAAACATGCAAATACCAAACATATGCTTGTGCAACCCAATCTTTGGAGATTCATATCACAAAATATGACATATTTACAACAGAGATACAAATTAATAGCATAGTAAGTAGCTATGAATACAGTTTGTTGGAGCTAAAATCAGATCTATTCGCTTGATTACTCAGATTTCATCTCCTTGGTCTTATTCACATTTCAATGTGCAGAATAGAGCCTTGCCTTCCCTCGACTGCAGATTTGGGACTGTATCATTTGTTAGATGCTTATCCTTTCTCTAGGATCTGGGGCTTTTGAGTGCCTGTTGAAATTTGAAGGATTAGAACTGTGATCCTTGGAACAGAACTGTATGATTGAATATGGGATAATTGCGACATTGCAGTACCTGTAAATATTTCACTGCTCTGAGGCACAGCAAGTGCAACATATGTATAATATGAATATGAGGAGGGCACAGAGAGACAGCTTCCTATGTTGGGGGAGTTTACAGTTAGTTTTGACATGCACAGTATTGCTGTTTCACTTACATTGGATTCTTTAACAAATTCCAGTACTCAAAATTGAGGTTCTGGAAGAACCATTTTTTCTACTTCTACTATAAGTAAGATATTGTCTATACTGTTTCTCAACAAACCACGAGTAGACTGTGACAATCTGGAAAACTCTCTCATCACTGCATTAGTAAGGTAATTGAAAAGGTATTTTTTGTATATCCTTATATACAAACAAATCTCAAGGAGTATGACATCTGTCATGCATTTCAAGCACAGCACAATACTGCCCTCACAAAGATATTGATCAGTCTCTTGCTGGCTTCCACGAATGGGGTTTAAAATATAAACCTTTACTGGGTGTTAAGTACTTTAGATAGGTAGATATACTGGGCAAACAAAGGGACACTTTGTCACTTACTTTGTTGCATTATAATACAATTCTTGTTATTGACTTTAATAAATTTGCACAAGAAGTAATGGTGTCATAAACAAGAACCGGAGAATTATAAGTTCTTGCACATTGTTTATTAACATATTAGGAACAGAACCATTATCTATGTATAAAATGACTTTTAATTTCAAACAAATTCTGGAACGTAATAATAAATATTAAGCAGGCATGGTTGCAAGCACAGGGACTACAAAGTGTGGCACATATAAGTAATGTCCATACATATTAGTTGACAAACAACTTTGAAAAATGGACTTAATAGCAGAATTAAGTTAGCTAGAGGTAACTGTAAAACATCAGGAGTAATATACGTAGCAATTTGAACAGGTTGTTCCAGTTTCTATATCGGAAAGACTGAACTTACACTGTATAAAAGAATTTACAAACATTTTTTACGATATTAGAAAGAAAAACATCAACAATGCACTGTTTAAACATTCCCTTACTTGCAGAGGTTTATGTCAATCTACATTTAGTTTATTGGATAAAGTTCCTATTGATCCTAGAGGTGGTGACTAGGAAAGCAAGTTAGAATTTAGAGAACTAGTATTGCAATTTTAATTAAACACCATTAACATACCTGGTTTAAACAAAATGGTTGCAATATATTAAATTTTAAAATTGCAATAAATACACCTTTAAAGATTTTATGACATTTGGTAGTTTATGACATGAAGACATTACGCATAAGTTGCTTAATTTGACTTCTAAAATTATTTTTATATTGCAAATTTTACAACTTTTTAATTATTTAACTAATATATGATTAATTAACTTGGACAACATATATGAATATATATTTTGAACTTGGAATGGATGGTTACTGTATGTATTTAATCTTGAAATTTTAAGTTGTCTCTTTATGAAATGAATATTTAAGGAAATTATGTATGTATGCTTTAGAACCTGATGAAGTTCTGCATCAAGGAATGAAGGCACTCAATATTTATCAAACAGTTTTTGCACTGTTTGGGGTAGCTGCACATTTTTTGCTTCAATAGTGGCAAAATACATTGTTCAGTTAGTTGTTTTCCTGCAGGTTACTTCAGCAGCATTTTTTTATAAGGACTACTTTGATCAAATGCCAGTCTTCCTGCATATTTAACAAGCACGTTAATAGTCCAGTGTTTGTCATCACAGCAGGAACAGACCAGGCAATATTCTGTAGCACAGACATCACTAGATCACTGGGGCACATTATTTTAACAATGAGCATGGTGGTGTAAAGAAAACCTTTGGTTCTCCCACCCACCAATGGTCCTAGAGTGTCAGTTTAGGTCTTCAGCCTTCCTGAAGCTCATCAGCAGAATATGTAGGACTCTTTATCCGATCTGATGCAGTAATAACAGCACATTTTCCAGGTCAGTCAAGATATCAAACATGTGTCAATGTCTACAAGCTTATCCACAGCAATTTTTCTGAACCCTTGGGTGAGGGATGATGGAATTAATTCATACATGCAAGATGACAGGTATGTATGCAAGCATGGGTCAACCACACTGCTACATTCAATAACCAATGCAGTCAGCTTACAGATTTAATGAGTGCTTGATTTATGCAAGAATGATTAATCTAGCCTATTTTCAAGATCATATTTAAGCACTTTAAGTTAAGCATTGTGCATAAAATTAATGAATGAATATAAAACCAAACGAGTATATGTATGTCTAATGAGGTACTGCAGACATAAAACAGAGTAATGAGGAAAGACGATTACCATACAAGAAATTAAACTCTAACATGAACAAGTGAGTCTTTAAGTCTTAATCTTTGCATAAGCCAGTTAGAAAAAAATAACTTCTTTAAAAGTTAATGCACTTCATGCATTTTACAGAGTCTCCAGAACAATTAGTCTATTTTATTGTGTGTTCTACATTTAAGGAAAAGGAAAAAAAAAAAAACAACAGAAGGCTTTAATTTCTCTCCATTTATATGGTCCTCCTAATTTTCTATTTTCCTTTATTGAATGTACTGGATTAATGAATCCCCTATCATCAACATGACAAGGCTACTGAGACTATTTTCCTAGTGTTACTCTGCATTGCTATGTATCATTCTGTCCTACTTTCTTTTATAATGACAATGCTGTACCCAGCCCTCTACTGGCAAGAAGTTTACACATTTCACATTTTTATTTGCCCTAAAAGAAATGAAACCATCTACCTTTATTTTTTTCTAGTACTCTTCCTTCCCCATTTGTTAGTCATTCTACAGCTATAAAATCCTACTGCAATATTTATTCTTGGCCAGGTTTTGATGTATAACCTTACGGCAACCATAGTTACACGTTTACTTTTCTCAACAATCCATTACAAGCACAAAGCAGTAAAATACATTTTGAAGCATTTTATCTATAGTGTATTTTACTTTGTTTTACAATTTGTCCACTTAATATGAATTCTGGCTACGAAATCAGTTTTGTTAGCGAGTAGGATAAAGCCCTAACCATAACTCAGATGACCAGGGATTGATTAGTGGAAGATCAGGGGAGAGGTGGGCAGGAACTCACTCAAATGGGGAATGTGGGAGAAAGAAAAAAGCAATAGGGAAAAAAGGTACTCTGACAGTTCCAACAGAATTAGGAGCAATGGGTCTAATTAAAAATAATTTACAGTCATATTCAGACATGGTGCCAACAAATGTAACCCTTTATGGAGTGCAAAATGAGGCAATTATGGGCACATGGTGGGTGCTGAGAAGACGACTCTTGGCTAATATGAAAGACTAAAGCCATACTAATTTCATCAACTCCAACTGTATCCTTACTTAGGAATGGTGTCCAATCCCATCATGATATTAGAAACAAAAATGACTTGGAGAAATTAAACCAAGAGTAGAAGGGTTACGTTGGTTCCTCCCACATGGTGCCCTGTAGGCCCAGAGGAGCAGCACAGGCCACTCTCCCCAAAAGAGGTGCAGGGGGAGGAGGATGCTGGTGAGTCCACCCAATGTGGTGTGGTAGCCCTTGGAGAGGAGTTTTAGGGAGTAGGTATGTATCCATATCTGGGATATAGGTGGTCTCTCTGGGGTGATTTAGGAGCTCAAGTCATCATTTATGGCTACAGAATGATGGCTCAATGATCAACTCTCACTTCACTGTGAACAAATAGGCCAGGAACAGCTCTCACCATTCAAGGAACAAAGAGGCCAATAGATCCAAGGGAAATGATGATCAGTAGGCAGCAAGTTGCCAACAAATATTTTAAAAACATTTAGATATGAATCCATGAAACAGTCTTTAGAAGACTGTAAAGAGAGCAAAAAGTGAATACTTGTTTTATGAAGGGGAAGTACCCGGCTCACTCCAAAGAACCTGCTGCATTATACAACCAACTCAGAGTTAAAAAAAAAAAAACAGTAGAGAAAATGGCAAAGTAGATTTTGGCAAAACAGAAATATTTTATATCCTACTCTTGCATATTCTGAAGGGAGAATGTCTTTCTGAAAACACAGGGCTTGAAATCGTGGAACTTGATGAATTTACTTTGAAAAACTTTCCATATGCCATTGAGAACTTTCTTCTTTATGCTAAGCTGCTTAGATAATCTCTGCAAAGAGTACATTCACCACACAAAGACCTTGTCCACAAATGAAACTGAGCAGAGTACAGGAGCGAGAGATAAGACAATGGTTAGTAGCATGTGATAACCTCACGGATTAAAAGGTTATATTTCACACAGATTTGCCTTGGTTATAGTTCGGTAGCAATCAAGCAGACCTTTATGATTTTCCTTATAGCTGCATTATAACTAGTAACTTATGATAAATTAAAGCTGTGTTTCATCAGCTCTGAGATGGCAACATGATGGCAAAATCTTTGGCTGAACTGTAAAAGCAGTTGTGATATAATGACTGATGTCACAGCAACAATGAATTTCAGTTTCTTGTTACTACATGCACATACTTTTATGGTATGCAAGTGTTGTGTACCTAACTTAGCTCGCTCGCTCTCTCTCTCTCTCTCTCTATATATATATATATATATATATATATATATATATATGGATCTACTTCATTTGATTGAAAGACCATTTGATAGAAACTCATTTGGTATAAATTTCATTTGATAGAAAACCAGTATTCAAGGCAATTAACAGGGATTTGTCCACCTCACCAATATCGTGCAACCCTGGAGTTGATATATATAGTTGGAGGGGGGTTTCTTTAAAATGTGCACTTTTTGTTTTCTTGTCTTCTTTTAAATGAAAATAGGTGGGGGGCTTCACACCCCACACCCCCCAATGTGGGGCGCTGCCCCCCCCAACTATATATATATATATATATATATATATATATATATATATATATATATACATACATACATACACACAGCCACTAAGGTCTAAACATAAACCCAACAATATTAGTCATAGGTGACTCCATTGTGAGATACACAGATGTGCCCTTCACCAGTGTGGAGAAGGAGAAAGTCACGGCTAGTTGTTTGTCGGGTGCTAGAATCCACCATATCACCAATCTACTCACATCTCTCAACAGGCACTGTTATGACTCTGTCATGGTCCATGTTGGAGTGAATGACTTGAGACGTACCTCCCTGGACTATATGAAGAGAGACATGATCGAGCTCACTGAGTGTGTGTCCCAGGCAGTATGTCCCCAGCCTTAAGCAGCATTCTACCGTCACTCAGAATGATGCCTCAGTACAAACAGTAATTGATTGACTTTAACAACTGGCTTAGTTTCTGGTGTTGTTCCAAGGGGATCCAGTACCTGACAGACTGAGATGGCATGAGACTGACAAACCACAATGCTTTGCCAGAGATGGCCTGCATCTGTCTTCATTGGGCTTCAGACTCCTGGCAAAGGCTCTTGCCTCCTCCATAATGCCTTTGGCAATGGCAATGCCATGAGGTCAAAACTACCAACATGAAAATTTCATCAAAATGTAAATTAAAGGTCATGCTGCTAAATGCTAGAAGACTAACATGAAACTGCACTCACATTTGTGGAGTCACAGAAACCAAGTTCAAAGCTGTAGAGAGCACTCAAGCCATGCCAGGTTACTCATATTGTCATTCATTCAAACCCCAAACCGTGGGCTCAAAACAAAAGGAGGTGGAGTTGCAATATATATAAAATACATACACACCTCTAGTTTGGTCAAATAGTATGATGCACAGGAAACACTTTAGGTGCAGTTAACATTTGACAAGACCTCTATTCAAATCATAGCTGGCTATAGGCCTCCAACTCTGACTCAAGATGCTCACCCCACCTATCTGGACCTCTTTGAATCTATCAAGATTCAACCCTTTACCCTGATCCCGGGCTACTTTATACTCATGCCAAAACACAAATGCCCAGAGATTCCTTGATTTTATCAATGCAGATACCTTGGACCAGTTGTTTGACACCCCCACAAGAGCTGAAATATACTGGACTTGGTATTAACCAACATGACTAACCACTGTATCATCCCTACAGTGTCATCATCCCTAGTAAGATCCGACGACAAAGCAGTCACTTTCGAAGTCACCATCTCCCCTGAACCCCCCCAGCTAGGGTTAAACAAAAAAACTTCTCCAAAGCTGATTACAATCTTCTGAGGGAAGGTATAAATAGCCTCATAGCCCCCTCCCCTCCACAGGAACTGGCGCATATGTCCAAACCTACACCAAAGTACTGTATGAGCATTTACATAACTGCATGGAATCAGGAATACCACACAGGATGAAATCCTCCTCCTCAAGAAAGAGTAAACCTGTCTGGTGGACATCTACAATAAATAAACTCTATAATAAAAGGAAAAAAATTGCTGTCCAGGACAAAGAAGGAGGAGGTGCCTAATTAGAAGCAATCTCTCCTTAGCTTGAACAAGCAAATAAGAGCACTAGTGAAATCCTCCAAAGCAAACTTCAAGTCCAAACTGACCACATCTACTAAAGACAATGTCCCCAATCTCAAGGGAAGCAACCAGATCTGCTCAGAATTGGTGGTCAAGGGCACCACATACACAACCTCTGCAGATATAGCTAACCTGCTGGCAGACAGGTTCAGGGAAAACTTCTCTCCCCTGTCCCCCTATCAGTAAAACAGTACATCCCCAGTACCTGCGCCCTTCCCCTTTTCTCTAAGGAGCAAGTCATCACTGCCCTCTCAAAGGCAAAAAAATACAGCCTCCATGGGACCCGATAACATCCCAGGCTGCATCATATATGAACTCAGGCAGGAACTTGCAGCACCATTATGCACCCTATTCAACCAAAGCCTGAATACAGTCTTCGTCCCAGTCAAGTGGAGGACAGCTACTGCCATCCCTTTGTAAAAAGGTGGTGTGTCCACTGATCCAGGAAATTATAGACCCATCAGCCTAACTAGCCTGATCTGCAAGGCCATGGAGAAGATTATCATAGACCTCATTGATAATGACATTGGCAACCTCCGGACACTTGATCCTACACAGTTTGGTTTTGTCAAGGGGAGGTCATGCCTGTTAAATTTGGTCGATGACTTTGAGATGGTCATCAAGGTCATAGATGAGGGGAAGACCTACCTTGACCTGGCCAAAGCCTTCAATACTATTCCCCACTCAGTTATAATAGATAAACTCTCTCAACTAGACATCAATCCATATGATTCAAGATGGGTAGCAAAATGGCTCACTGATGGAACACACCTAGTCAAAGTAGGGAAAGCTACCTCAAGTAATAGACCCATAACATGTGGTGTGCCACAGGGATCAGTCTTGGGGCCTTTGCTGTTTGGGATATACTTATACTTGAGGTACTAAGCACAGAATCAGTCGTGAGGGACTTGGACACCCAGGTTGATAGCAAACTTACTTTTGACCACCATGTTGCATTAATTGTACAGAAAGCATTCTACATGGCCCACCTCATTAGTAAGGGTATCTCATCAAGGAGACATGGTGGTCATAACATCCCTGTATTCTTCCCTTACAAGACCCATTACTGAGCACAATGCCCTTTTCAGCATGTACCTCACAAAGCACATGCAGCAGCTGGAGAGACCACAGAGGTTCATCACCCAGAGAATCCAGGGCCTCAAACATCTACCCTATACAGATAGGCTAAAAGCCCTGTCCCTCTACTCAGTCTCTTACTGACTCCTCAGAGGTGACCTCTGTCTGGCATACAAAGCAATCTCAGACTCCGCCCTGATGGGACTGCTGCATATCCACAAGTCAAGCTCCACTCGAATAACCCACATGAGTGACCTCAACCTGGTCTGTGACATCAATAGGACTTGTTGGTGGGACAGATTTGTATCCCATAGACTCCCCCTTTTGTGGAATAGACTCCCTCTCCATGTAAAGCGTAGTACCTCATTAACCATGTTTAAGCACAACCTGGATAACTGGATGGGGATCAGAAAATACACCCCTGGGATTCCACCTGTGTCCCTGCTGGACAGTGGCATAGGGGTGCTGACTTGCTGGAACATGGGCTAAATTCTTGGCTTGGCTTGTAAGGGCCTCAGGGCCAAACGCCTAGTAACTTCCTATGATCCTATAGCACTTCAGTTCTCAGTGTATCAAAATTGCAAAAGGACAAACTACTACTGCTAAATGGAAAACAGCTGGTTTTTACAGTCTAGTCTCAACTGTATAAAATCACGTGACAAACTAACCCAAAACCAAGCAACCTAGATGTCCTCTTTCCCTATGGTAAATGAAAACATGAAGCTACTGTCTATGCAACAACCTTCCTTTTTATCTCCATTCATCTCTCCAAAAGACAGGAGTACCTACAACATAACTGCTTCATTTATCCAACTCTCAAACAGCTGTATTTTTTCTACCTTTAGTATTTCTCCTACCAGTCCACAGGAAATTCATAGAGAGTAATCTACAAACATTTTCACACAGTTAGATGCAATCGTGCACCTAACAGACATTTCTCAAATTCTCAGATGTTTTGCTATAAAACATCTATAGATACCCTTGTAAGAGTTACTGGGTTAAATCATCAGTTTGGACTATAGCTTGTGGCTGAAATAAAAATAATGTAAACCAAGACATTGGTCAGCAGTCAGTCTGCAATGACAAAGGGATTAAGGACTTTCTATTACAGAATCAAAGCCATATAAGTATATACCTGTTGGTATAGTATACCAGTGTTTAGATATCTGAAGAATTGTTGCACAGTGTTTCTTCTTTGCGGCTGGTCAGATATATTGGCTTTGAGGCTTTATTTCTTATGGAGCCCACAGGTAGGACTTCAATCTTTTTCATGTACAGTCTTGCATTAACAAGTTATTTTCATCAAAAACAATGAATGACTTGCTTATTACAACCTACTGGGATACAAACATTACCAGGAGCATGACACAGAACTTCGATGCTCTGTTTCTTTTACTAAAAGGAACTGCTTTCTTTCTTTCTCTGTGTCTACCAACTGAATAATGCCTTCCCAACAAATATGGACAATACTCCTCACTAGGGTTGTTTTCTGAACCAACAGTGCTTATTAAATCTACTTTTTTTCTTGTAAGGGAAAGCAAAATGCCTTATTATTGATATTTTGTCCATGTAGGGGGCAGGGGAATTTAATGATCAATAACTGCAGTTCCGTCCAAACGTTTGCTAGTGTTCAAGCTTATATTAATGTCAACTAACAAAATGTTCCACATATTTTATTACAAAGAATCAATTAGTATATTGTAAAACCTGAAGACAGCAGCAAATCACATCTAGTACAACTGTTATGCAGATTTTCCATTTGATCTAAACAAATGCACCAGAGCCACAAGCCACACCACCTATACTCAGAAATTCCACAGTGTAATGAAATAGGAAAAGCTGAGTACTTTTGTATAAAAAATCAGGACATCATCAGAACCAGTTTTGCAAAATATCATGGGTTTAAATACTGCATTTGATAGGTAATGCTTTAGTCATGTGACTAAATTTAAAGGGCCCTTACTGACTAAAATTAAGAATCCAAACATTTATACTGTAGATGAAACACTTATTAACTTAATTTTGAAAGTAAAATTCTGATTAGTCAGCATTAGGTTCTTATTTGTTGTCCCCCAAAAGTGGAATAGTGAGAATTACCATAGTGACACGGGTTTCTTTTTCTGCTAAAATTACATTGTCTCAAATGCACATGCTTGTCTAGAGTAGCATTTCTCAAATCTTAACATCAGCTAAAGCAAGTCAGAAAATATTATGTACATAGAGTATTAAATATCCAATATTCATTTGATGTCAGACCAAGCTAAATGCATTAAGGATAACCATTAATGGATGGGTTAATTTTTTTTGCAAATCTATAATGAAAAATAATGTACTAAGACAAATCTTCATCCTTTCAAGTCTGTGTGTGTTACTGATTTAATGAGCTAGCCTGTTCCACACAGCAGCATTTCATTTCTTAAGGGAGCCTAAGGTGCTTTTCTGATGCTTCAGAGATGTGCTGTGGTCTCAGGGAGGATCACTGTAGCAGAGTTTGAGAACTAATGATCTAGATGCATTGCTTCAGTAAAAATGGAGCCGAGGTAAAATAACACAACATTAGTACAACCAAAGTAAAACCTCAGTGGTAGACAACTAGAAAACCACTTCATGCTCCAAATAAATAAAAAAATATATATGTATTAATCAATTTAGCTCTTTCGTCTAAAAAGACTTCTTCAGAATGACGACTTACAATAACTGATTCAATTTATACACTCACAATTTAAAATTAACTGACTACCATTGGTTCTTCACAATACATCATTTCCTTTCCCACATATACCACAACCCCCTTACTATCAAGGAAACTGATGCATTTCTTAGATTTAACATTGTGTACAAACCTGTCTATCAAGGTGAGCAACATGTTGTTGAACACCACCTGGCACTCATCTAAGCCGTTCCTCTCAATGTAAGTGCCACTATTAAACTTTAATTCTGCAAGAACATAAATCATACTGTCTGTGATACCATTTTTTCAGAGACATGCTTATGACAGACTTCAATTTTACTAGCCAAGATGCTTAACAAAGAATTGTCTTGACCTGATGAACCAAGCTGCAGATGAGGCTGAGTATATGAAACTCTTACTGATGCAGTAGCCAAGACAGCATGAGAATTTTCAGACTCTCTTGTAGGGATCTTACCATGATGCTTTTAACCTAATCAAATAATTAACTCTATCAAGTCACGTTCACATTTCCTTGTAGAGGCATACATCTCCAAGAATGTGTTAGGATAATTAAAATCACCTCTTAGTAGGGATGAAAGGCTAACTGAATATTCATTTAATCTTCTTCACGAAGTTGGCCCTCTCTGAAGAATGTAATTTGGGCTTTGACAGAAAATGACCAGTAGTGAATTAGTATATCCAAATTGGATATTTACTCCCAGAACTTCAGAGTTATTTAACAATGATGGCCTACTGCTATTATTAAACAAAATAGTTCCTTTCTTTCATATCTTGTTAGGACTCAGTTTATGTTAACTGATAAAGTCTTGAACAGGAAAAATCAAAGTGTTTTCTTTAAGTCAAGTTTTGTTAGTACCACAAAGTCACTATTTTCTTTTTTAAAGCAATTCAAACTCATTCCATGTGCTATCAAAACTTCTGGCATTAGTTAAAAAGGAATTTGATGTGGCTCTTTGTAAATGTCATAGAGATATGATATAAATATCACATTTTAGTCATTCTAACCCATCAAGGTTCTCAAAAAAATGTATTTCCCCATAATAATGAGGTGATATATAAACAGTCTGCACAGCTATATATATATATATATATATATATATATATATATATATATATATATATAATTTTTAGTTAACATTCTCCACTTCCCTTCTGCTATTTACTCAGTGCAATAGTCTGAATACTGTTCTAAAGGTATATAATCTCAGTCAGCAGGTAAACTGGAGTGCTGCATTCTCAGAATGCAAGACATGGAGAGGCCATATCTATGAAGCCAAACTTAAGACTTTTATCACAGTTTCAACATTCCCAAAATGTAGGAGTGCATTAAATGCACTTCAGTTCTACTGATGACATTCATTCTTTCAAATAATAACAACTATACTATAGGAAGTCCTTTAGAACATGGCAAAAATGTAGCTTCTTTAATATCACTCAACCTTGAACCTTGTAGAAAAAGAAACACTGGTACTACTTCGGCAAGAATCATCGATAATCAGTACATTATCTGCTGTAAAAAGGAAGACTTTTCCTGTGGAAGCTGTTTATTAGGGACTATTTTGATAAATACATATATCCTGACCAAAGATTTTGCGAAGTTCTTTCCAACCAAGTGCCTTCTACCTCTTATGAATAGGAGAGCTAAAAGGGCCAGGCACAAACAGAATCTGATCTAATTGATACTTACTAGATGATAGAATTAAGTACCACAAACAATTACACAAAGCACTAAAAGTGTAAAATTTCGACAAGTTTTAAAATAAAGCCTGCAAATAAGACAAAGTAAAGTATCTATTTATAGTTGCCCAGGTAAATCCACAAGTATTTCATTCCAAGAGTGCCCCAGGAACACTGTGTGGTTATGTGACATGTTTTGGGTCATACAGGAGGCAAAAGGAAATTAAACAAATTAAAACCCATAACTACAGGCTGCAGGTCACGCTACTCTTAATCTTATTCTTCTGCGATAAACTGCCTCCATATCGATACCATATCAAAACATTACAAGGACTCAGACACAGGAAATCCACTACTTGTTCTTATTTTACATTCTGTTTGCCAGGTAAGTCTCACTCATTTAAAAAGCCCTTATACAGGGATGAATTCTGGAGGACTATGCACTTAAAAATACAAAACCCAATATCAGGGAAGAGCTATGCAATAATATGTCAATGCATATGTTACATGCAACAAACTTCAATGCCTTACAGCTTTTACAATGTATAACATTCCTTAACACAACAAAAATATAGTTACATAAACAAGATTAGCAACTGAAAACATGTACAAGCTATATGGTTTGTAAGAGAATATCCCATGTTTTAAGTACAGTATTCACTCAAACTACATGAAAAGATTAAGCAGAAAAAGATACATCAGTCAAACTAATCATATGCAATTTGGATGAACATCAGTCAACAACACAACCCCAATACATTTGTCCAAGTGCCAGGATAAGCAACTCTGCCAAACTGGATTGTCAGACACAGACACAAAAATCAATGCCGTCATATAATCCTTGACCCTTAGGATGACTTCTAGTTTATCTATGAGGATAGTTTCCATCAGTTTGTTCATGATGGCTGTGACACTCATCAAGTTGTAGTTTTGTGATGCATCCTTGGCATTTCTCTTTTATAGAGGAAAATGTGTGCCTACTTTCTGTCTTGAGGTATCCATTCTGAGCATTGTGAAGTATTTGTGTAGTTTGAGTATCTCACAGTAATATTTGTTAATCTTGTAGAATAGCAGATCTAGTCCTAGTACTTTATCCCTCTAACTATCCTAATCCAATCAGAACTCTGTTTTCCACTGATGTGGCATTCCTGAAGTAGTTAGAAAAGTTATTACAAAAAATTGGATACTAAACACAATTCCCACATTCAAAGAATTCTTTAAATTTAACAGCAATAGTAAGTAAAACTGAAAAGGAAGTGATCAGAATAAGATCTATAAATCATATTTCTAGTGGTTGGGATAGTCTTGAAATGTTGCTAAAATATGTTAATTATATAAGACTACTTTCATAATTCAATGTATTCCTAACATTGTATAACAGTATGCGATGCTGTATTTCTTTCCGTGTACATTTATAAGTGTGTTAAATCAATAACAATTTTCTTTAAAAAAAAACAGTTCTTGACATCCCTTTCATTTTATACCATATATACTTGATTCCACTTGACCAACAGGGGGAGATTTGCCCTTTTTACCACTGTAGTGCATTCCCGGAGTTGGTATATTTAGTTAGGTGGGGTGTAGCCCCCACCTGGGTAGGCTGTAGATGGCACTGTATGTTCTCTGTGAGTTTTTGGCCCAGTGGTTACTTACCATTGGAAACATTTCGGCTATGTGGTCATTCATTTATTTGAAATGTTGACGTTCTTGTCTTGGTCATCTTGTTTTCGGTTATGTGGTATCACCAGTATGTGAAGTGGACCCATATATATTATATTTATATATATATATATATATATATATATATATATATATATATACACACACACACACACACATTTAATATATATATATATATATATATATATATATATATATATATATATATATATATATATATATATATATATTTATATATATCTATATAGATCTATATATATATATATATATGTGTGTGTGTGTGTGTGTGTGTGTTTATATATCATGTATTTGTAAATATTGTATATAAAACTTCTTTCAGTATTTGAATAATGCCATGCCATTGTGCTTTCATTGGCTTATTCTATAGTACATTGTCTTGTAGTCCCAGGCAGAGATAGAAATAGTTCCATAGGGTTCAGTGCTTTACCTTGGTCAACAAATTTAAATAAATAAAAAAAATATATACTGCTGACAGTTTCTCAAAGTAAAGTATATGTTGCTTATACGAAAACACGGATGTGCAGTGGATGTGCTCTTATCTTCATAAGCTACACTTTTTTAAGAGAGTTTACAGCAGTAATGCAGTAAGTTTTCCCAAACTAATATTAGACTTAAATGCACTTTTGGGCACATTTATATTGTTGTTCTGTGTGGGAAGTATGCACATAAAACAACCACAAATAGTGAAATGCAGAAAAAGACAATTTGTCATGAACTGCAGGAGATCATTAGAAGAAAATGATACTGACAAGGCTGTATGCATCATTTCAAGTTTTACTGCCTTGGGCATTTATGGAGTAATAAAATGTGGCTATGTGATCACTTGTCTCTTGGCACTCATCTTGGTATTCTGTGCCCATTTTTGACTATGTTTATGTGCATATTCATGTATACAAGGAGAGTGGTGTGTGGGGGGTGATGCAACATTAGTTTGTGTTCATGCTTGTTTGTATATCCTTGCATATTTACACATTTCTGTTTTGTGTTTCCAGTGGTTTTAAAGCTTGCTCTGCATGTATCCTTTTCAGATGAGTCATTAAAATATCAGTGCCCTTCCTCCCACAGAGAGACATACAAGTTACATTACTCCTCCTAGAATCATCACTTCATTACTGAATTTTAAACCTTTGCTCTGATTCCTTTGTAACTTCCAGTCAATGGGGAAACAGATTAAAGTTAACAGGGTAGTGCATTTTATTTAAAATATACTACACATGTATGGAAAGGGGGTTTTATTATTCAAATGTGTAAATTCATTGTTAAGATAACAGTTTGTTGATGGGAAGAAGCATTTTTTTGGTACTTCCATGTTTCAGTAATTTCCCATTGCTATGCTAGTTCTGTGATTTCTCTCTCTCTCTCTCTATATATATATATATATAAATATATAAATGTAAATATATTTATAAATGTGTGCGTATATATATATATATATATATATATATATATATATATATAGTTTGTCTGCATGTAACATATGTATGTGTGTGTGTGCGTGTGTGTGTATGCACATCTCTCTCTCTCTCTCTCTCTCTATATATATATATATATGTATATATATATATATACACACACACACACACACACACACACACACACACACACACACACACACACACACACACACACACACACACTAACACATGCATATCTATATACTTTACCTTCCTTTGGTCAAAAAAAAGATTGTCAACATTCGAAAGATAAACCGAACTATTCCAAAAATAGAGACATCAATGCACTTCTAAGCATGTACTGAGAAACAACCTCAGCACATTCACACCTCATAAAGGGTCTATATCATAAAACTGAATGTCCACAACCACGAACACCTACTAAGCGACACAAACGCCGAACTACGAAAAAAGCGAAGGACCTAAATGTCACAAACCGGAATGCAGAATGCAGTATAAACAACAGTGCCACACAGGTAAGTAAAACATACAGAAACAAACTTTATTAATCACGCTTTTGCAGGGGGGCAAGCTCCCCTGCACCCCCCATGTGGAGGGCTATGCCCCCCTCACCCCCCTACTTATATATACCAACTCCGAGATTGCACTACAATTGGGAAAAGGATATATTTCCTCTTCCCCATGATCACCCTGCTGGCCATGGGAATACGTTCAGCATTCCGGTTTTCGATATTTACGGCCTTCGCGCTTTTCATACTTCGGTGTTTATGTGTTGCTCATTAGGTGTTCCCGGTTGTGGATGGTCGAGCATCTAATATAGACCCCTCATAAACTACCCCCTGCTAATTATATATACTAACTCTGGTATCACTCAAAATCTGTGAATGGGAATATTCCCAAACCCCAGATGTGTGCTTTCTTGCACACCAGCTGACCAAATGCATTCACCTGACAAATATCTACCTAAAACATTGTTGACCAAACAAATGGAACTCATATATATGTATTTTATATTTATAGACACTCACACACACAAATATATACATTACTATAATTGCTTATTACAGAAATGCATGTGTTTCTGATACTGAAATCCAGGTTTGTATGACAATTGCACTAATGTCGGTGGGGCACATGTTGCCTGATGACACCCAGATGGATAAAAACATGCAGAAGGATATTTTCATCACTTCTGCTGTCCAGTGAAGTGCCATATGCATCTTTCCACAACATCTGCTGTGATCAGCTCTCGTACACTGTGGGTATATGACAAGAAGGTAGTTCTTTGGCTGTAAAATGAACCCATAAACTTGTCTGTACCAGTCTTTATCTTCGTGTATATCAAATGGCAGTAGTTCACTTGGATTTTTTTTTACTATGCATTCATTTTACCATAAAGAGTAGTGTTGTCACCTTGAAGCAACAGGTTCTCTGGTTTGATTCTTAAAAGGGGTGCCTTCTGTGCAGTCTCTTCATGTCCTCCCTGTGCTTGTGTGGATTTTCTCTGGCTGGTCTGCTTTCCTTCCACATTTTAAAGACATGCAGTAAGTTGACTGGATAGTCTAAATTGGCTGTAGGTTTGAGTTCATGTGTATGGTGTAGGAGAACTGCAGCAGGACTAGCCACTTGGGGCTGTAAACATTGACTCTAGATGAGGATCACTGTTGATGTAACACCCTGACCCTATGTGCAAACTGCGAAAAAGGGGGGTTATGGATGGATGGTGTTTCTGACCTTTTTTTTTTTTTTTTTTAATTATCACGCATGTGTGAAATGTATGAGATGTGTGCCTGAGTGTCTTTTTCAGTGCTACTGTTATGGAAAGGGTTTTTAGTACTGTAATGTGTAGTACTGGGGTTAGAGGCAGGGTATAACAATAGGGTTAATATGCATAAGCAAGGATAGATAGGTGGTCTTCATGAAGCCCCCCACCTATCTTCACTCATGTGTGGTTACTCTAACTCTGTACCCTGCTTTAACCCCAATCCTACACATTATCTGTTTTTTTTGTGTGTGTGTGTGTGTGTGTGTGTGTGTGTGTGTGTGTGTGTGTGTGTGCGCGCGCACGCAGGTGTGTCATTTTACTTATTGACTGGAGAAGGAGAGTGCTTACTGTCCTTTTTTAATCTACTTGCTGTGTTTGATGTAGTTAAATATCAATGCGCAGCAGTCAAAGGTTTTATCATCAATGTTTCTGCTTGCAAAGTTATTTAATTTTATCTGATCATATGCATCAATGAAATAATGTGTGCTGTGGTACATCTAAGAATAAAGCTTCATGGGTTGCATGGCAGAATTTGGCAATGCTGAAGAGGATTGGTTTGCATTAAGAAACTAGGGTTAAGGCACCAGGTACTTGGCTGCAAATTGGACAAAGGTGTCTGGCTGCTACTTTACAGCATAACAACAACATGGTAAAGAAATAAGACAATTACACTGATTTTTTTAATTTATCCATAGTTTGATTTCTACAGATTTTGATTCTACCCTTTTAATGTTGTGATTCTCATCCTTTGATTATTAAAGTGGAAAAAATGAAATTGATCACACAAACCATGAGGCATCAGACATTCAAAGATGAATGCACCTATAGCATGAACTTTCTATATGTATAACACATTCAGTTTTAACTTCATGCCATACATAAAAAATAAAACACATAATGGTTACCAGTAAAGTAGTGTAGCAATTAATGCCTGCCCTTGAAAAAAATAAGGAATAACTTAGTGTCGTAAAATGATGTTAATGGGGAGATGGTGATAGGAATATGCAGTAATGGTATAGCTCAACATAAATTATTAACTTTATAGCATGACTAAGTGACATTAACCTACAGGAAATTGCCACTGCAACTTCTGTGTCTTAGTATCATGTGTACATCATAAAGCATATGATCCTTACTTTTGCTCCTAAATGACACAACGTAATCACTTGCAGCACAGATGTGATCTGAAGTAGACAATTCAAAGCAACCAATTTACTAACCATAAAAATCTTTAACTGCTTAAGTTGTATTGCTGAGGAAAAAGGGGCTAACATTTCCAAGTATAACTAGAGCCTTTTGTTATTTAATAAGCCTCATGGTATCTTTGTCAGGCCATCTAGAAGAAAGGCAAGCTCCTGCTGAAATGCTGGTATAGCAAGCAGTTGCTAAAGAGAGCAAAGTCCTACAAAAGCTGATGTATGCAACAATTGTGGTGCTATTTCAGACTATAGTTTTACCTTATACAATGATGACTGCTGTAACTACTGCTACATGTATAGTTCACCCATTCTCAGTGGCTAGCTGGTAACTACAGCGACCAATTCCATGTTGCTCTCAGGCCAGCTTGCACTAGGTTGGAACAATGTAATGTTTCCTACAGAACATCGGAATTTGAAATCCTAACACCACAAAGCAAAAAAGGGGAGAATACAGATTCACAGACAAGCTGTACCTCAGATGAAGAATCCACCAATGTCTTTGAATAATTGCAAACATAAACACAGCGCTTAGAGAGACTTAAAGTCCTGTTCCATAGGCTTTAGCACAACATGTCCTTATTCTTTCTTAACATTCCCATCAGCAGGTTAATTAATACAAAGAGAAGATTCAGTAGGATTTTTAAAAAGCAGAATAGCAGTATTTTGTGAGCTTTGATATTACTTTTGCTACAATACTACTTGGAATATTTTTGCTCATAAATAGCTGAAACCTACTTATAGGAGAAAGGCACAAACATGTTTATGGAACAAAACATTTTTATTTATTTATTTATTTATTTATATTTGTTGACTGGGAGTGTCCGACTGGACGTAGGTCCATTTTCAGTGGAGGCCCGGGGAGAAAAGCTCCACAGTTAAAATAAACAGACAGTAGTTACATTGGATTACATAGTGATTAACAATTTACATAGCAATTACTTGCAACATATTTACAGATGAAGAACATAGTACATCAGTAGACAACTAGAATCTTTATCTGTGAAGTACGTAACAGACATTAACAAATTTTGCAAGAAGAAGTTCCTGCTGTATAATAAGTACTGGCTTATGAGCATCTGAGCCTGCTATAATCAAGGTAGTTAGTGGAGTGGAATGAAAGGTAGTGGTTGGATGGGGAGGGTGATATTAGAGTGGGAGTTGCAAGGGCATAGCCAGCATGTTTTTAGATGCGCTTTTAGTAAAGTTTTGAAGTGGGTGCATGATGGTATGGAGATAATTGTGGGTGGGAGGGAGTTCCATAATTTGGCTTTGGTGCAAGAGAATAGTGCTTCACCAGCAGAGTTATTGGCTTTAGTGATCTGCAAGTGATTTTTGTTGCTGGATCTTAGTGGTCTGGTGGTGCGATAGGGTTGGAGTAGATTCTGGAGGGATGGGACATTTAGTGGATGGTTTACTAGTTTGTGAGCGAGTGAGAGTTGATACCACTGAAGGAGGTGAGGGAGTTCAAGCCAGCCCAGTTCAGCAAGTGAGAGACAGTGGTGACTACGGTAGGATGCCCCTGTGGTGAATTTGGAGATTTTGTTGTAGCAGGTCTCTAGCTTGTTTAGATCGCATTGCCTTAGGTTGGTATATATTGGAGAGGCATAATGTAGGGTGGAGATAAGGTGGGAATTTACTATTGAAATCTTTGCTGCTTTGGTGAGAAGTTGCTTATTTCTGTATAGCGCTCCTAGTTTTTTGTGAACTTTTTTTATGGTCATGGATATGTGAATGTCAAATTTTAGTTTATTGTCCATTTCCACTCCTAGCAATTTGGTGTGTTCAGTTGGGTATATAGTGGCATTGTGTTTTGCTGTGATGTTAAAGTGAGAGTTGTTTTGAGTATGTTTGGTGGGTTGGAAAATGAGTAGTTTAGTTTTGTTTGGGTTGAGTATTAACTGGGCATTGGATAACCAAGTTTCAACAGAGGAAAAGGCTTCCTGTGTGACTTTTTGCAGTTTGGGTAGGGACTGGGCTGAGCAGATGATGGTTGAGTCTTTTGCGTATTGTATGAGTGTGCCATGTTTGGTGGCAGAGGCTAGATTATTGGTGAAAACATAGAGTAGGGGTCCAAGGATGGATCCTTGGGGAACTCCTGTGGAGACAGGTAGTTGGGGAGATATGTCATTCTGCCATACAACGGATTGTTGGCGGTCAGACAGGTAACTCTGAAACCAGTTGGTGACTGATTGTGAGAAGGATAGGTTATTGAGGACAGAGATAAGTTGTTTGTGTGGGACCATGTCAAATGCTTTAGGTCTAGGAAAGTAGCAGAGGAGAGGTAGCCATTATTTTTATGCTGAAGGATAGTGTTAGTAAAGGAGAGTAAGACAGTGGTGGTACTATGGTTTGGTCGGAAACCATGCTGAGTATTGGAAAGGAGGTTGTTAGTAAGGGGGTAGTCTGAGACCTGAGAGTGTATGCATCTCTCTAGTATTTTGGAGAGTGGAGAGAGAATAGCTATGGGGCGGTAATTGGTTAGTTCTGTGGAGGGTCCGCCTTTGTGGAGGGGAATTATATGTGATACTTTCCACAGTGTGGGAACGTAGCTTTCTGACAGAGATCATATATATATATATATATATATATATATATACATATATATATATATATATATATATATATATCAGATATTTTGCTTAACTTCTTTAAATTAAAATCAGACTATGTTTGTAAAGTATGTATTTGCTTGTGATGCACGTACTGTTTGAAGAGGGGTATTTCATTTAGGTGGCATGGATCATATGTTACATACTCGTGTTACCAAGACTGAAGAATTCTACTAGCGCATTACTGAAAACCCATGGGATATAGGGAGAGCAAGCAAACCTCACACAGATAGCAACCATAGGTTAGCAATAACACTGAGATATGTGAAGCATAAATTATAAACAATGAGCCTATACTTGGTGGATGTAAAGATTTTTTTTTATTCATATGAGTCTAAATAATTGATGCAGATGTCAACATAGTGTGCTTACCATTCATATAATACTTGTGATGGGGAATGCCATGATATACAAAACAATTTTTCTTGTCACCAAAATGTTTTCGTTTTTGGGGTGGGGGGTGGTGGAAATGGGTGAGACATATTTTGCCTGGGGCTGGAATATGAACCAGGTTTACTACATTAATTGCAGAACTGAAGTAAGAATTATGAGCCAGCCATTGCCCATATAGCATCCAGGAACCCTAGTTAAACTACCTTACATGAAACACAACAGGATGCGGTGGTTGTGTTATAGGCACTGGTAGCCATTAATAAAACCACTCATGTACTAAGCAGCATAATTGCACCATTTCATATGGTTCTATAATTCTAATACAAACATCCTAGCATTAAATAGTGTTTCAGAATATAAAGAGAGCGGACACGTTATCCATGTCCTATGTGGAGGCAAAATTTCTAGTTCTGCATTAAGAGTAATGGGCTTGATTTCTTCATTAGTAGAGTTCACAAAATGAATGGTCATTTTAGACCCATAGTCCATCCTTGATCTTAGACAGAATCCAAACTGCTAAAGACCTGAGATAATTGCAAACAACCACAAACAAAATGAGACAATGTATCACACATGAATAGTAGAATTACACACATGCTCACACACAAAATAAATAAATAAATAATCATTTTGGCAGTCTTTAACGATTTTATTTCCCAAAGGGTATTGAAATCTGACATGAGAAGACAGCTGCACTTTTCCATAGACTATAGGGTATAGCACTTACCAATCCCTGCAGGATGGATAGCAGAGTCTTTGTCTTCATAAAGATAATCTCACATCCTGGCTTGTGCCAACACCAATGGGGACAAAAATTTCCAATGGTATGGTTAATATTAAAAATGAAGATATTATGGGCTGCAATTTACCCCATCCATAACAAACACTGAATATGCAGGGCTCCTAACAAATTTGTAGGGAACAAACATAGTTGCAAAAACCATATTACAGATGGATGTCAACTATATTCTATGAAGTGGTCAAACTACTAATTATGTCCAACTATTAAGTCAAGTAATAAAAATAAATTGGAACAGGCAGAAACCCAACATGGGGTGATAATATTTTAGACAATATACTCACTGATCTGGGGGTCTTTCTGTTCCTCTTGCAAATTATTATTTCTGCCATGATTCTACTGTATTTAATCTTAGACTAAAAACAAGTCACAGCCAGAATATTTCAACTTGAAATCATGATGAAATTGACTATGCAACAGTCAAATAGGCAATAATGAATGTGATCTGTTATTTGGCAATAACATAAAATGTCAGCTGAAGTGCTGGATCAATTCTATTGCATAATGAATGACTACCAAATTAATTATACCAAGAGAAATAAACCGGGAAATTCAACTGTAATGTCTACAAATGTAAAAGAAAAAGAGGGCACTATGTACCAATAAAACATTTCCTCAGAAATTACTAGAACTAAAACAAAAGACAGAATGCACAAATTAACAAGTAGTCAAAAATAAATTATGACTGAAACCTAGCTGTCATAGTCAAAGATAATAAGGCCTTGAACTTAATTTGAAAAATTAATGTTAACAAATCAGGAAATATATAATGCCATACAGTGATAATATATAATATAACAATATCTTATCCTACTGATATATTCAATATATTGTATGAAAGATGTAGCAACTGTATTAAATTATAAAGAAGGAGGGGATTTGAATTAAAATGGCAGTAATATACCACTTACAGAAGATGTTATAAAAACTGCACTGAAAAAAGTCAACAGCAGCAACTCTGTGGGACCATATCCATAATACCTTTTGGGACTTCCTAAGTAAAACTCAGCAGCAACATTATAAAGAATTTCTGTGGCACACAGAGATAAAGCTCTGGATGCAGTACGGCTGCCCAGACTTTAAGGTATTGTCCTCAGAACTAGAGGAGCCAGCTATGGAGAGAATGGAAATGAGAGGCAAATGCTGGTTAGCTACTCAAAGAGCAGGTAGTTTGTTGAGTCCTGCTGCAAGGGTACTCTCTGGGGCAGGGTCCTATTCAGGAGGATACAGGATTGGGAGCCTAGTCAAGGAGTGCTTGCACAGTGGCCAAGCACAGCAGATGTAAGGAAGTGTGAACCTCTCCTTGGATCAGCGCACACTTGTAGAACAGTATTGAAGATCTAGCATAACAAATCCTAACCTTGTCCAAGAATAATACTGCATCATGACTAGTCTGGCCATGGACTCAGAGGTCACCACTGCTAATTTTTCCCTTGGGTGACACAGTCTCGTAGGCAAGCCAGACTTGTATGTTGGGAGCGTGGAGGGGACGGCTAATGTCCAGACCACTGCTACAGTCAAAAAGAAAAATTAAATTGTCAGACCTCTTCCAATGCTTTTAAACAGAGTACTGAAAATTGGATACACACCTGAAATCTGGCATCAAACAATTGCATTTTATATCCTCAAAAGCAGGGTGACTTCACATCTTGATAATTTCCACTCATCAGTTTAATCATTAAACTTTAACTGAACTACTCCTCCATCCAAACCTTTGTCATCATTGTCATTTCACCAACGCTTAAGTAAATCAGGACAGAAAATGAGTCAAGAATTCCATGTTATTCAATTCAATATCTCAAATCTGTGTACAGCTAACCACCTTCACAAATATAGTAGTTTTATAAATACTGTAGAAATGTAAATATTTTAATCAACTTCTACCTCAAGTCACTAGTCAGTATCATTCATTATTAATCACAAGTCACAGAACAGTATTTTATGTGGCTTAGCAATTACTTCTTCCAACCCTGCCTCATGCCTTTAATTAAACCCTTCAACTGCTTGCCAACAATGTTAAATAACCTGAAACAATAAATTTGCAATTATTTTACTTGCTGTATTATTGTGTAACCCGCAGGCTGTGTCTGGTATGAGTCATTTAGGATTAGTCCGCAATGCTGGTCAACAGACTACAGTAAATAACCAAAGGTGCATACTCTGTAAAGTAACGGGAAAGGCAATTATGGATGAGTTACACCTCCTGCTCTTCAATGACGCTTGATGTGGGTTAATCAAGGAAAAGTCCTTTTTATACAGTAGTAGGTTCATTGTTTTTCTGTGCTGGATGCTTGTATGTTCAAAAAATCAAAGTCATGGTGGTTTCCTAGTTGAAAGGAGAAACTGGTCTGGGGAAAACAAGATATCTAACGGTCCAGAGACACTTTGTTGGTCCAGTAGCAGTGGCAACTGCATGGAATATGGGAGGGGTGGTGTCCTGGTTTCAATTCCCACACAAGGGTCAGTGTCTTCCATTTGCGTTGGATTGTTACAACATGAAGTGCATATTTGCTGTGTTTTTTAAATCTGGAAAACTTTTTGAACAAGCGGCTACTGCCACAGAAGAAAAGTTGACATTTCACTCAGCATATTTGGATCTAGAAAGTGTTTGATATAAGTATACTAAACAAATTGAAAGGAATTAAATTAAATTCTATACAATTAACTGCATCAAAACAACTTAACAAGATGTGTGGGGGGTGGTAAATGTGGTCAGTTACTGTACATATAAACAGTGAAGTACCACTGCACTTTATAATAGGCTATTTACTATTTTTTTTACTTTCTTTTCAGAGGTTACTGCTACTTCTGACACAAATGTAATTCTGTGCTGTGGAAGTGAATAAACATAAACAAAAGCCAGATTGACCCTTAAGGTAAGTGAAATAAGCCATGTGCTGCTGTGGACAACAGCTGCTAGGCTAGAAAAATCGCCAAATGGATGTGCAGTTCCCTATAACCGGAGTCATAGGGATTATATTTGCCTTGTCAAAGCTGATGTTAGTTCTTTTAAATACCTCATATTTAAAAGAACTAACATTAGCTTGAGGAAGGCAAATATAACCCGTACGGGCTCCAGCAATAGTGAACTCCACCTCCACAGTGCTGTGGAAGTTGGAATGAGTCAGTGGAGGTTCATCAATTAACTTTATACTTATGCTAGGGCAGAATAAAAATCTGATAGTCATATATACAGAAGGGAAATTTTTGAGAGAGACCAAGGCACACTTACAGACCACAGTGGAAATTGTAGGCAGTAAGACAGACATCCTCTAAAGCAAACAGGACAGGAGGAATGGGTATAGGTTCTTGAAAATCCTTCTGTAACAACATTTTGAGGGACTGAGAGGCATCAGTGTTCTCCCAATGAAAATAGTCTCAGAGAAAGAGAAAACCCACAAGGAGAATCATAAAGTGAGCTCTCCTCTGCGTCCGAATCAGAAATAGGAGGACAAAGCCCTGCATCGTCCTGTTTAGATTTTCAATCTCTTCAGAAAAGGAGCATCCCTCTTTCTTTTACTGAAAACTACTCTACAAGAAGGCTCAACAGCCTGAATTAAACCCTGAGTTAGTCCCTGTAAACTACTCCTATCCAAAGAAACGCGAGGAGGAGTAGATACATGCTTTCTTTTTCTATTTCTTTTTGACAGGAAAAATGGGGAAACTATGTTACTAATGGCTTCCACGGGGATGGGCACAGCATTCTGATACAACAGGGAAACCTTCCCTCTCCCAGGACCAGCAACAGTGGTTCTCTGTTGCCCAAAGAGGGGACCCTAATAGCCATAGAGGTTGTGGCTAACCCCAGTCCATAGTGGGTGTAGGTGCTACACCAGAGGGATCCCAGGTAAAAAAAAAAAAAGAGTGGTCTGAGGTACAACAAATGGCCATAGCAGAGTCCCCCATCTGTGGCTGAGGAAATTGCTAACCTGCTGAGGTGGCAAAGGCTGTTTGCTCAACTTTTTCTTTTTGTGGCTGGAAGGATGACTGACTGTGGGATTAACAATCTGTTGCATGGTGAACCCAAAAATCGTGTCTCTATCCTCGAGAAAACAAGCAACTTTGCCAGTAAAAAAAAAAAAAAAAAAAAAACAGTCCACAAAAGTTTTATAGCTATATATATTTTGACAGAAACAAAACACAGTAGAAAGCTCTTTCAAACACTCTGGCACAACCACAATATTAAAACAAACACAATTTCTCCACAGAAAATATTTTATCAGTCAGATAACATTACTTTTAAACTGACAGAAACTAGTGCTCCACTTCTAAGTATGTTACAGTCTTGAGACAACCTGTTAAAACACAACACACCTAGCTTTAAAATAACTTTCCTGAAAAGTAAAGTAATAAAATATCAGTAAAAAGTACAAGAAAATGGAAGCTTTTCCGCCAGAGGGAACTTATCTGCTCAGCTAAGAAAAGCACAAGGCAACTATCAATTCTGAAAAGCCTCAGAGGAGTGTACTCTTCAGTGGTAGTAAAGCTCTGAAGGGCTTCACAGACAAGCTTCTCGTTTAGTCAGCTCAGCTCAAGCTGCTTGATAGTTTGGGTGCATGAAAGGTACCCTGAAGCTTTGGAAGCTATCTAGCTGTTATATCCTTGGCAGGATATAACCCATATAGCTAAGGCCACTGCAGCAGCTATCAATATGAAGAACAACAAAAGACAAATTTCTCTGACTGGCTGCTTGGAACAGCTAGTAGACCCTCACCTGATTATGTAAGGGACTTAGTGACAAATGCCATGAAAAACTCTTTTAAATAGAGAGGACACAATTGTCCAGGGCCTGAAAGGACAAGTGAAAAATCATAAAAATGGACCTGGCACCCAATGGGAGCCACTGTAGCTTCTACAGCAGTGGATTATTACAATTGAAGTAGGAAAGCCTTAGCCATCAGTAATCCTGCAGTACAATTCTGCTTCCTCTGAGGCTGCACCAGGTCGACAACAAGGTAAATTGTGTTATAGTAGTCTAGGCAAGAAGATGTCAGTACGTGGTTCATTGTTGCCAGGTGGAATAAGAATCCAGATCTGAGTGTTTTTTCAATTGAAAATTTAAGTTGTAACCTAGCACCTGACCTTTAAATTTCAGTATATCACTAAAAACTTTACACACAGATCATGGACCCAAGAAGCAAATTTTTATCTACTCCTTCTAATTATATACATTATTCCATATTTCATTTTTTTCAGTCAGCGTTATACAGATACATCATGTTCTATTCACAAGACAGGAGTAGACTGTCTGAAGCATATTATTCCTTAGCTAGAAATACCTATACACTCCTGTTACAATACGAGCTATGCACACCTTGGGAGCACTCAAAACTTTATTACCTGGCATAACATGTAATTTACATGGCTTCTTATTTGTCCTCATCAGCTTGACCATTTAACGGCCCTTGCATTTCTTCCTTCATCCCATCACTGCACATCACCATTGTGTAAGTGGGGGTATTATCTGTTATCACATCTTACTTTCCAGACAGTGGACAATGTAAGGCAGTTATCTGGTAACCATGTCAGATCATAGCCTATCATACCACTAACATTAACGAGGTTGATATCTAACTTCAGATATTGGTATATAACTTTGAATCACAATATCCAGTCTTTGATCAGACATGCACATAAAGCCAGAAGACAATATGTTTGCAGAATCTATTCTATGAAATTGTGATAGTTACTGCTGGGCGATGAGGCTTCTATTCCTTTGATAAGCTCAGCTAGTGGACAGCAAGCCTGGACATTTTTGGAAAATCTGTACCATGTAGTGACCTTTATGTCAAATATGGTTGTATTAAACATGTGTAAGAAGAGTGGATACTGGGAAAAAATAAAAATATCCTAATGCCCTACCACAATACACACTGGCACAGCTGGGACATTTCAGTACCTTGATCCGATTATACTAGTGTCCTATTAAAATATACCCTTGTGCATCTGGGACATTTTATCATCATGATCTGATTTCTTAGTGTCTGACTAAAACATATCCTTGTGCATATGGGACTTTCAAACTCTGCTTGAAGCAGTACATCAGCTATTGAATGGAAGCTCACTGGGGAAGATAGGGAGATAAGGTTATCTTTTGAACTTTTAGAGAGGAAGGGACATCTTAGGTCTCTGTCACTTGCGCTTCCATGCATGCAGGCACGCACATACACACAGACTCACACTTTATATACACTGTTTCAGCAGTGGCCTAGAAATCTTTGTTAGACTAAGTGACTTGTGCACAGCTGCACAGTATGCAAGTGATGGTGGGAATCAAACTCAAAACTGCAGTAAGCATCTGATTTACAAACATCTATGCTATGCTCATAATCCAAGTAGAAGATTTGTATTACAGAAAGTTAAGTAAAGACTCCTAGTATTTTTTTTCCATTTAAGGCAGATGGCATTCAGCTTTTGGGACTTGCTGTTCACCAGACTGCTTTTTAATGTATGCGTGCACAAATGTAGAAGACATTCAGGTGACTGATAATACAGTGAATACAGACGATATCTTTTTTAATTTGTTGTAAGGATTTTTCTGGGCAGGAACATCTTTCAGAAACTATATTAATTAGTGAATATGTTGCCCTAGATATCTGCTTGTGTGCCCTGAGATAACCATTACTTTTGTCTGCTCAGGTCTTGCTATCAGCAAGTGTTGTTACAAGATGATTACCTCATATAGCATTAGCTTATTATGTGAATAACTACCTGTTTTATAACAATATTTATAAGAATGCCACATTGTAATACTACAATAGTATCAGTGCTGTAAGTGTGTGTGAATCATTGTTTGTGTTTTGCCTTATGGACTCGGTCATGGCTGAAAAGATCCTCAGATTACTTCACAAACTCAGTTAACAGACTAAGTAAAAATGACTAAAACACAAAAACTCTACCTGACCCCTTTAGTGAATGGCTTGCAGTTCATTTAAGAAGGTGTTAGTAGAAGACAACAGTTCTACACTGATATTCTTATGTGTACCTGATAAAATAGGGGTCATCATCAACAACTCTAAATGTCATAACAAGGGGACACTACTGATCTTTATATGGCTATGTAAGCAGTGAAAGTTTCCCTGATTTCCTGTTACACTGCTTCATAAGTTGCTACCAACACACAGCATTCTAGAGGTTTGTGGTCTGTGATGACCTCTCAAATGTCTGGATTTTTGCCTGTTTTGGTCTCTTCCTCATAATATTTGTGGTTTTCTGACAAATCATTGGAGATTGAAGTCATTAAATAACAGTCATTTGAGTTTCAGACTTCATACCTTTCAGAAAAATGCATGCAAATGTAAAACCTACTATTCTAGCAATTAAGTTTATAAGAACAATATTTAGAATTTGTCCCCTATTTGGGGCCATTGCATCCACCATCCCATAATTTATGGCATTGTCCAAATTTCTTGCACAAAATGTTTGAGGTATGGCCACGAGGAGCATCACAAGTAATTTCAGAGAAGCACTAATTCTGGAAATTTGCTTCAGCTTTCATGGAAGAACTCTGAACAGAATGCCCAAATCTTCAAAACTCCTGACTCTTTGGGTTTGGTCCAGCCCTGAGGTGGTGAACTCAAGTCAAATTTAAGCTGCAGGTGTAGCACTGCTTGGTTTCTATATGCAGATTAAACACTAGGTGCAGCTAAGCTGGTCACAGTCAAAATGAGAATTCTGCTCAGCCAAACCAGTTAGTGCTGTACTAGGAATGAAGACCTGTTCTATAAGATAATAACATGCACTATGCCAGGCTTGGTTCTTTGCTGGCGTGTTGATTTAGGCCAGGCCCCTAAGTTTACCTCTTAGATAAAAAAAAAAATGCTTGCCTCACCTGCTTCAGGCTGGACATATATTGAGATCCTTTTTAATTTATTTGACATTTGATTACTGGTTATGTGAACCCTTTTCATTCATAACCCAGGACCAGATGGCAAAATACATAAATAACTAAACGTGTATCAAAACAGGTATAAAACAATATTTGTAAATATGACAGGATGTTTTATAAAAGCATCTAAAGCAGAACATTTTAATAGAAACACTGAAGTGTTAAGTACTGGGAAAAATAAAGTCATCAATAATTATACAAATCCAGAATGAAGAGAGGGGATATACTATAAAATATTGAACCAAATACCCAGGTTTTACATATGAGCATAGTTCCAATAAACATGTAAGACATGTTTTTACATATGAGCGTAGTTCCAATAAAAATGTAACACATTTCTGAGCGTTTAATATGCAGCATTATTATCCTACCATTACAAGCATGGCAACGATTTATTATAACACAGTCCCAAGGAGCTGTCCCAAAACAAAAAGCATCACTTCCTACACCTTCTCCAGCACCTGTCTACAATGATTTTGCCATGTATCTTAGTTTTTGCATAAACTACCAATATAGCATTCATTTTTTGTTTGTTTTCTACTCTGAGATTAACTGTATTTTTCCTATATTGTAGCAATGACATTTGTTTTTCCTGCTGAGAAGGTGACTATATGTAGCAGCATAAGGTACCAAAACATCTGGATATCTTACATACATCCCATAAATGTTTCCAATTTGAAATCATACTAAATGAAATAATTAAAATAACACACAAAGAAATTAATATGGACATGCACAATTGACAATTAAGATGGGCCTTGTAATAGGTCTAGTCACGTCTGTGTAGCTAGTCTGTAACGTTGCAGAGCTGACTTGAATTTATCATCTCTTCTGAATGCCAATCCATTTCAGGTTGCCTGTCATCTTGTCATCTGCTATCTCTTGTAGTACACTATAAATTCAGTGCACCTCCCTCCTGGGAAAAACTCTTTCTTTACATCCCATCTGAATTATCTGTCTACAGTCTGAAACTGTGCCTTCTTATTTAGTTAATCATGTTATATAACATTCTACTTGGTTTTCCAACTCCATAGTATACAAACAAGGAATCCATCTGAACCATCAGCAGAAGACAAGTGCAGGACACTGAAAGGTCACATTTGAGATGGCACATGTGAAGTGCCTTTGCAGACACCCTTCTTCCTGTCTGCAGAGAAAGTTTTGCTTACTTGCACCCTGTGGTCACCAGGGACATGTGCAGCAGTGAGTGAAGAATTTGGGGTTAAAGTAGACAGGCCAGTGACATAAGAAAAACATATATGCAGAGACCCTAATTGCATGGCCAGTCCCATCACACAAATGTGAGTGCATAGGCAGAAAACAACCATGCCTCCTGCTGCAGTGGAATGATGAAACTGCAGAATAGCCATTATACATGGACTCCTGAGCTATATTCAAAGGCATGTGGCACTTCTGCTTGTCCTAATCACAGTCTCTGATAAGGCAGTGCCAACATGCTGGAAAGGGGGCACTCATCTAAATAAACCATGAAGTGACAATGCCAAGGGAAACAAGGTGAAAGGTCAACCTGAGAGGTTAGCCTAAAGATTGAGCTGCTGATACCAACAAAAATCTTCAGAAAGGAGTCCTGTGAGTTGAAGTGCTTAAGGTTCGTGGCCACATGTTTCTTCCTCCTGCACTCGAAGTAATATATATAGAAGACACAGCTTTACCTCATAGGGCACACCTGGGTAAACCCCAAATAAATTGTGTTATTCAGCATGACAACCCTTCTAAAAAATGACATCTTTTTCCACATCTGAACAATGTTACTACAAAAAAGCAATCCAACTTCCCCCATAGAAAGAGCTCCGGGACATTAAGAAAGGGTCTAGCAAATAAAAAAGGCACAACAAGCCTCTTTACTGCTGGTACAAATTTCAGAATGTATAGAGGAGATGGCAGCTGTCTGAGCAGTTTGCTAGAATCGGGTTTCTAGTGTCAGTACAGACATGAATGTCAAAGTCTGGCTTACTTTGCAGTGGTTCATAATTGTGGACAGACAAGCTGTCTGCTATACTCATGCAAGCAATCAAGGGTAATTAAAAGGCAGACTAGAGTGCTTAGAACTACCTGCAGAAGGCTTGCTGGAACAGTTCAGATGGCTGCTGTAAAATAAACATACAAACCTGCAGGTCCAGCAGTACTCATAAATGTACACTTCAATAGGGGGTACAGTTCTCCTAAGAAAGGGATGTGCTAGTTAGCTTTTGAGGGGGTAATCTAAGCATACTAAGTGCATAACTCAGGTCAAGGCTGAAACTACCTGGGTAAGTATCAAAGAGGACTTATGACTAGTGACATTCTTGTATCTTGGGCATGATAAGAAGTGTATGTGCAGAATGAAAAGAAAATAGATTAATAAAAGACTGATATCTCAGTCAAACATATCTCCTACTTACACTGTTCTGGTTCTGAACCATGGATGACTCACCTGTTCCTAAAGGCTTATTTTGTTCTATTTAGAATTCACTTTTAGTTGGGGTTATTGCTTTTATGAGTAATGACAATCTGATAGCAGCAGCACTAAATGAAGAAAAGCCTGGGTGGGTGAAAGAAATGCAACACAACTACATACACCAAACGAATGGAGCCAGAATTTTATATTTTAAAACCATTCTAAAGAGACTTAAGGGAAAAAGCTGCTTTAAAAGCACTCTGGTTACATTTATGGGACACACTTGCTTTTTCATGTACACAGAAGTATTTTAAAATTTGGGAGCTCTGGTTACAGGATAAATACTGGATTTCCAGTGGTGCTGTGATAGCACGAGCAGCACAACTGGCTAGCTGCCAATCATCATCAAATTCAGTGTCTGTACCTGCTATGTAATTTCACCCCCTATAGGCCACTCAGTTTCATTGTTTTCTAAGCAACAAAGGAAGTAAAGCTTTTCTTTGTATATTTTTCTTTATGTAACAATGCTACAAAGTCAAAGAGAAAAGTTACCACATTGTGCTGCGGATACAAACATACCGACTTTCTTGCTAGGAAATTTCTGTGTAGAACATGTCACACAGTGTGCTTTATTCAGATGGCATGAAGCACTGTTGGGCATTATAAAGTACTGACTATACAGTGTCCAGGATTACCTCAGGTATCCCTGAGCTTATGTGAATGGCATAACTAGACAGTGTTGTACTGCTGAAAACTCCACCGTATGGCTATAAGACCTGGTGCAGAACTTAGGTCAGCAGAGAAGTGCACAGATTGGCTCATTAAAGATGCCATAGGAAAGATTCAGTGGTTAGACTGGAAAGCGAAAGTGCCCCAGGGCTTGCACTTATTTACAGGAGTTTTGCACTTCCCCGTCTGTGCTCCACAGGTACAGTACTTCCACTTAGTGCATAAATGACCACTTTGTAAGAGGGCATTTTCACTTGAATTTGTGGATAATCAAAGCATAATGGATAAATAATTCTGCAGAATGCTCTTTTCTGTTCCCTGAAGCACATAACTTCTGATGTCCCGGTAGCAGCTGCTTCAATTACTAGCCATCAAAAAATAAAATATTTGAGATTATGTTAACCCATGTAGAGCGGCTTTCAGTTCCTTGTTCATACAAATTCATGACAAGAAAGCATTCTAGTTTTCTCAACAGTGCTAGAGTGGAAATATCTGAGGAAAAAACCCTCATTTTTTCTTTGACTGCCCAACCTCCCACACACTGCACAGGTAAACCTGGGTTTGTCATGGGGTGGGGGCATGATCTGTGGAAGCTACATGTTTAATTTAGATAAAATTAATGTGATCAAAACAGTGGGAACAAAACAATTCAGCAAAGCAGGTACTTATTGTAGCCAGACATCTAATGAGAAAATAAAATACAAAACAAGGTTTCCACATTCAGTACCACCATAACACTTATTTCAAACAAGCAGTCTCAAATAAGGTCTTAAGAAGATGATGCTTTGAGGAAACAAGTAATAATGCCAAAGCTTCCAGAAATATAATGCTAGATCTGCATATTTCAGTAGCCAGTTTTTAGTCTTACCAGTCTACTTTGCACAGTACTGGAAACCTGTCAGCCCCACATTCCTTAACAAACAGAATGATAATGAGCAGTTATGGACTCCTCCTCCTCCTACCTTCTGGCAAGGTTCCCATGATAAACTGGTAGAAGTATCGAATGGCTTTGGTCAGCTGTCTGTTGCACCTCCTCCGACACCGGCTCATCATCATTCCGGGTGCACGAACTCAAACCCAGGTGAAGGAAACTAAATGTCTGAGCAGAGATGAAGAATATAAAATGCAGGTTTTAAGAGTTGCAAAGGTGCTGAGGTACCCCCAACTGTTCTTCTTATACCTCCTTTTGGCTGGCCTACAGAGATTTTGGAGTTGCACGATGGCCAGAGAAAATAATGAAAAGTGGTGAGACACAAGGTTTACAGGATCCAAAAAGACCAAGCAAGAGAGATGTGCAGAGCTCTGCCTTACAGAAGCTTAAAAAATAAAGAACAGTTTGCAGCTGCAGTGATGAGACAGGAAAGATTCTGGAGGCTTCCGTTTGTCTGAAAAGATGCAGATCCTTCACCACTCAGAACGGCTGAAAGTCATATGAGCAGGACACAGATGGCTTTAAAGGGGAGGGGAAACTTGTAGATACCAAAGCTCAGTACATAGTTAAACAATATACCTTCATAAAGTACAGCAAAGCATACACAGTTTGCATGTGTAGGAGAGAGACAGACAGAGACAGAGAACAGAAACTCCTCTGTTACATGCAGCATGAAGTTTGCAGCCTGTTGCCATCAAAAATGTTAAAAGAGTTTGCCCAGTTTCCAGTACCTGAGCCATTTATTGTTTCTTCAATTTCTTCCGTCCATTTTTGTTCACCAGCCAGAATTTGCATGATACAACTTCATTTGCAATTAATCATTTAAATAAAACAAGTGACTTCTATGAATTTCAGTCACCTAACAGGGCCTCTCAGAGCTGCTTTCTTTTCTGTTTTTTTCATTCCATGCAGAAGCATGAAAAGGATACACTTCCCAGGAACAGGCACGTGGATGAGAACATTCCTTTTATATTTTCTGCATTCTCCCACTATTCATTGCATGTTCTTTAAAAAGATAGCAAGAAAGTACAGCTTTTCAAGTACAAGCAATGAGAAAAGACAGGATCTTCTTGTTTTGCTCTCCTAATCTTTTTTTAAAGGATAGCAAATGAAAAAAAATGAATCACAACTTGGTAGGGTGTGAGAGTGTGACTTTAGTCACCTCAGCTGGAATTTTCTGTTCTTTTTTTCACATACGTACTCTCTCTCTCTTCCCCCCTCTCTCACATTCTGTCTCTTAATATGAACGTGCAATTCTACTATGAGCCTCATCTCCTCAATGCTCTGTGAGCCGGAGGTGATTACAGTTGCTACAGCAACAGACTCCATGGGTTTCTTTCAGCCAATCCCAAACTACATGCGCTTTGCCCTCTCTCTTTAATACTGCAAATGATCAAGGGCTTCACATCTGGATGATGTTGGCAGCTGTAAAGATGGCTGGCGCTGGGATCCCAATCTTATAAAGCAGGTGTCCTCTTCTGCATTATTAAATGCTTTCATAAACTCCTGTAAAGAAACCACTGCCACAGGTACTTGCTCTTTTTTTTTTACTTCATTCTGCAAGGACGATATGCATGCCAAATCCTAAAATAGTTAATTTTTGGGTAAGTCCCTAGGGGACAGGTATGAACTGGGAAGCCGAGAGAAGTAGATTAGTGAACACTCTACTAAACAGGGAAGGACATACATAAGGAAAATCAGATGACCTGAAGACTTCAGGAAAAAAGTAAATGTAATATATAACTAGGCAAAGAATATGGTTGACAAATGATCATACAGGGAAGTTGCAAGGCATATTTTTTTATCAAAAATTGTGCTGTATTCCATGTATGTTAATGCACACTTGTGTGCTCGATGCTTGTATAGCTATACTACGAGGACGTCTCCCACCAATCATCTTGTTTGTTGCTAAACACTAAACCAGTGTTCAAATTGCATCCTACCACATACTGTAATCATTTTAGTTAATCTCTCTTGTTTACAGTTTTATGTATTTATTTTCTCACTCATTCTTTCTTTTAGACAGTTTTAACTTTGAGGTCCTGCCTTTTTCTTGCGCATTTGCTTCCCTTGGATTAGAGCATTTCAGTTTGATTATTCATGTTTCTTCTTCACTAGATGATGCACCACCACTGATATTCATTAGCAGGTGTGCAGGTTGGCTATCAGTACTACTTGATAAGTGCCGCCGTGTTGCCATTCAAATGGATCCTTCATGTTTGCACTTAGGATTGATGAACGAGATAGGCTGCAACACTGATAACTTAGGGAAACAGGTTTTGTGTTTGACAACATTTACTCTACCAATTAAAGGACCATGTTCAAATCATTTACTCTCCATTGTGCGACCTCTGTAAACTACCTCAATAATGCAGGTCCCCATTACAAATATAAAACTATGTTTTCGCTATTGTCACCAGAAAATAATTTGCATGAAGATTAGTTTACAAAGCAGCTTCATTTCTTCCTACAAACATTCCATTTTGTTTCTGCTTTGTTAATACTAAAAATAGTCAGGACACAATTTCCTCATCTGTCCATTAGTATATTATGTAATACTAGTGAAGAATAATAAATAAATTAGGATGACTAGATTCCTAGGAAGAAGCAAAGAAGTTAAAAAAATGTGTTCCTTGCATATTTACAGTCAATTTATTTATTTATTTATTTTACGTATATTATTTAACTAGATAAGTGAACTGGTCAATTTGTGGTCCTTTTTCAGCCACAGCACAGGCCGCAAGGGAAGCATAAATATTACATGTATCTTGGACAATCAATTCATTTCTAAAACAATTTTCATAAGTACATTTTCAATTAATGGCCTCTCTCTTTTATAGCTTTATTGTGAAGAAGGCAGGAGAATGTCTATACATTACTAATGCTACATAACACATTACTGTTAACAGTACTAAATGGTGCACAATGCAGTAGATTAGGGTATTCAAAAACCTTACAAAGTTTTGTCATCACAGTGGTGAAGCACTTGCCGCTGTTACCTCTCTGGTTTATTTCTCAGATAGCGTAACTTTCCAAGCAGAATCTATATGTCATTCCTGTGACTGTATGACTCTTTCTTCCACATTCAACGATATGCTAATAAGTAAATTCACAGTCCTCCTAAACAGCCCATAAGTGGTTGGGTAAGTGTGTGTGTCTTGTGATGGACTGACATCTTATCCAGGACTGGTTCTCTGCTGTATGTCTTGTGAGAATAGGCTCTGGTTCCACAAATAACAGAAATGAATGAATGAGTTTAGAAAAAGATGAATATAAAACACACACACACACACATATATATATATATATATATATATATATATATATATATATATATATATATAGATTCACTTTATAATCTCGAAATACTGAAATCTTGAATTTCATTATCTCAAGGTTATATAGCCAAAAATTCACAATATAGAAACCCCAAAAGCAAGAAATTCAAAATCGCGAATTTTAAATATACCGTCCACCACACAAACATACATACACCTTCCTCCCCACACTACAACAAACAACACAAATACACATACCTACCCTACCTATAAGAAGGGGAGCAAGCCCCCTACACCCCCACTACTTATATATACTAACTCCAAGGTCACACTAAAAAGACAAAGGGCAGGATTCACGAAGGCTTGCACGGAGTGTAAGAGATGTGTAACACTCCATGCAAGCCTCGCGATCCAGGAACAGCCCTAAACTCCGTGTAAGAGACCAGCTAAAACATCTCTTACATGGACTGGGCGTGGACATGCTAAATACCTCACTTGCAGCTGAAATGTATGCAAATGAGGTATATTAGCGATCCACGAAGCAGAAACCAGCCCGTGTAAGAGACGCTTTAGCTGCAGAAATGTACTCAGTTGACAGCTGAGTACGTTTCTGCAAATTTCTAGAGTCATGTCAGCTCAAATAAAGGGTGCATATGTGGCAGGCAGCATGGCAAAGGACAAATATGTGGCCATTGGCAAGGTAACCCGATGCAAAATAATAAAAATATAATTTTTTTTTGTGATCGCCAATGTTTAAACCAAGCGCGGCCCGCAAAGCTGCGCTGTACAAAGCTATAAAATGAAGGTTATAAACCCAAAATGTGGGTTTATGCAATACATGGAATGACAATGCAGGGAACAGCAGACCAAATACAACATGGCCACCGTGTAGTGGTTGCTAAGGGGAAGCTGAGTGTAAGAAATGTAACTAAGCATTAGTAGGCAATCTCATGTAAATGAGGGTTAGGATACTGAATCTCACAGTCACATAGCAAATGAGCACAGTCTGAGTAGTGTAAGAGATAC